>NC_143029.1:87972500-88135000 GCF_057628025.1 Oncorhynchus mykiss | reverse complement strand
TCAGATAACCTCCTCTCCCACAGAGCATTGTCTGTCAGATAACCTCCTCTCCTTCTCTCCCACAGAGCACTGACTGTCAGATAACCCTCCTCTCCCACAGAGCATTGTCTGTCAGATAACCTCCTCTCCTTCTCTCCCACACACTGACTGTCAGATAACCTCCTCTCCCACAGAGCATTGTCTGTCAGATAACCTCCTTTCCTTCTCTCCCACAGAGCACTGACTGTCAGATAACCTCCTCTCCCACAGAGCATTGTCTGTCAGATAACCTCCTCTCCTCCTCTCCCACAGAGCACTGACTGACCACAGTGACAACAATGATTGACAACACCCCAACCTGAGACCATACAAACTGATTGGTTGATGAAGATACAGCCAACAGGTTGGCTCCACCCCTCCACACCGTCCCCGACCCATCGTTGAACTCTTCAAAAACAATTAACAACAATCAACACTTCTGAACAACGTTACCTTCTGACACACTCTCAACCTTTAACCAGAAAAACAACAGCCTGGTCGCACGGCAGTGACTGTAGCTTCTCCCTGGTCGCACAGCAGTGACTGTAGCTTCTCCCTGGTCGCACATCAGTGACTGTAGCTTCTCCCTAGTCCCACAGCAGTGACTGTAGCTTCTCCCTGGTCACACAGCAGTGACTGTAGCTTCTCCCTGGTCACACAGCAGTGACTGTAGCTTCTCCCTGGTCACACAGCAGTGACTGTAGCTTCTCCCTGGTCCCACAGCAGTGACTGTAGCTTCTCCCTGGTCACACAGCAGTGACTGTAGCTTCTCCCTGGTCACACAGCAGTGACTTTAGCATCTCCCTGGTCACACAGCAGTGACTTTAGCTTATCCCTGGTCACACAGCAGTGACTGTAGCTTCTCCCTGGTCACACAGCAGTGACTGTAGCTTCTCCCTGGTCACACAGCAGTGACTGTAGCTTCTCCCTGGTCACACAGCAGTGACTTTAGCATCTCCCTGGTCACACAGCAGTGACTGTAGCTTCTCCCTGGTCACACAGCAGTGACTTTAGCATCTCCCTGGTCACACAGCAGTGACTGTAGCTTCTCCCTGGTCACACAGCAGTGACTGTAGCTTCTCCCTGGTCACACAGCAGTGACTTTAGCTTCTCCCTGGTCCCACAAAGACCAGTAAACGAAGAGGAATAACTGTAGTCTGAAGCTGCTCACACACAGTAACATGGAGCCCCCGCTTCCCACCTTTTGAAGTTGGGAACCGTCTTTCCAAAGTACTTTCTGTCCATCTTCTCTCTGTCAATCTTCTCTCTGTCCATCTTCTCTCAGTCCATCTTCTCTCTGTCCATCTTGTCTTTCTGTCCATCTTCTCTCTGTCCATCTTCTCTCTGTCCATCTTCTCTTTCAGTCCATTTTCTCTCTGTCCATCTTCTCTTTCTGTCCATCTTCTCTTTCAGTCCATCTTCTCTCTGTCCATCTCCTCTTTGTGTGAGTACAAAGGGACAGTAAAAACCAGCCACTTTGTCACGATAGGACGGACAAAAGAGAAACCTGCGATGCGTTGTCCGGAGATTTTGACACTGCAGGCGGTTTGTGTGTGTGTAAGTGTGTGCGTGAGTGTGTGTGTGGCCATGCAGCAATACCCAGCTGCTTGGTCCCACTATGACGTGTGTAAGAGTCGGATCTACACAGAGGAAGGGTTAACGTGGGACTACATGGCCTGTCAACCAGAAGCTACAGTCATGACCAAGTACCTGACCGTCAGCCTGGACCCGCCCAATATCACCTGTGGAGACCCACCTGAGACATACTGCACACTGGTGAGTACCGTGATGGTGAAAGATACACGCACGCGCGCACACACGCACACACACACACACACACACACACACACACACACACACACACACACACACACACACACACACACACACACACACACAAACTTGTATGGACACACTGGGGCGGTAGGTAGCCTAGTGGTTAGAGCGTTAGACTACTACCTGAAAGGTTGCAAGATCGAATCCCCCGAGCTGACAAGGTTAAAATCTATTGTTCTGCCCCTATTCAAGGCAGTTAACCCACTGTTAACTAGGCCATCACTGTGATGAATGAGAAGGTAGGTTCCAACCCACGTACTGTGCTGAGTCTCTGACTGGACTTAGTGGACTGGACTGGGCAACAAGATGAATGGACTCGTACACCTACACAACGGGATGTATGCACACACACATACTGCTGTGCGTGTGTGTGTGGAGGGGTGACAGTGGGATAGTGTTGTTCTTGGAATAGATCCCCATCCTGCTCTTGTTGTTTGACGCCTGTATAGGACAGTGAGCGGGAAGTTGCCCCGCTGTGTACGGTGATATCATGAGTAGATGGAGATCTTTGATTAGAATGAGGATCTGCACAGTCTGTCGTTAAAATAAAAAGTGGCTCCTGAAAGCTCTTTTCCTTCTCAAACTCCAGATGGCACAGAGACATTTAGTAGCTCGGCAAGATGAAAGAGAGAGAAGAGCGTCGCCGAGTAGGAGGGTATGTGTGTGTGTGCGTGTGTGTGTGTGTGCGCATTTAAGATATTCTGTTTTTATCTGTTGACATGCTTAGCGGGCACACAGTCCTGACTGGTACTCCTGGCCTTAGTCTCAGAAGCCTCCCACAGTTACTATGGCAATGTGGAGAGCATGTTCTGTAGATGAGCTCGTGTCAGCCAATCACAAGGCCCCGTGCTGCATGCTCGGGACAAAGGAACTAATTCCCTACCGCCAGACTTCCAGAATTTCATCATGACTAGATGGATAGGAGAGGAGAGCAGGCGTGGTCTCTGCACCTCTGCCCTTGTGTCACCAATACCATTATGTCTGACTGTCTGTCTGTTTGAGGACAATGCTGGTGGCTCATTGAAGCAGCTTGCTGATCAGTTTATCAACACAGTTCTGAAAGTTGTTTTTTTATAATACAGTAGTCCTTACACGCAGTAACAACACAAGGTAATGTTGATTATGTTGCCAAAAAATAATGAATTTTTCCTTCTTTTGTGATTCCACTGAGATACCTTTTGTGATTCCTGTGTGATTCCTGTGTGATACCTATGTGATTCATGTGTGATACCTATGTGATTCATGTGTGATACCTCTGTGATTCATCTGTGTGATTCATGTGTGATTCTTGTGTGATACCTCTGTGATTCATCTGTGATTCCTGTGTGATACCTATGTGATTCATGTGTGATACCTATGTGATTCATGTGTGATACCTCTGTGATTCATCTGTGTGATTCATGTGTGATTCTTGTGTGATACCTCTGTGATTCATCTGTGATTCCTGTGTGATTCAGCTGTGATTCCTGTGTGATACCTCTGTGATTCATCTGTGTGATTCATATGTGATTCTTGTGTGATACCTCTGTGATTCATCTGTGATTTCTGTGTGATACATCTGTGATTCCTGTGTGATTCCTGTGTGATACCTCTGTGATTCATCTGGGATTTCTGTGTGATACCTGTGTGATACCTGTGTGATTTCTGTGTGATACCTCTGTGATTCATCTGTGATTTCTGTGTGATACCTCTGTGATTCATCTGTGATTCCTGTGTGATTCCTCTGTGATTCATCTGTGTGATACCTCTGTGATTCTTGTGTGATACCTCTGTGATTCATCTGGGATTTCTGTATGATTCCTGTGTGATTCCTGTGTGATTCCTGTGTGATTCAGCTGTGATTCATCTGTGATTTCTGTATGATACCTCTGTGATTCCTGTGTGATACCTCTGTGATTCTTGTGTGATTCCTGTGTGATACCTCTGTGATTCATCTGTGTGATACCTCTGTGATTCTTGTGTGATTCCTGTGTGATTCAGCTGTGATTCCTGTGTGATACCTCTGTGATTCCCTTATGACTTTCAGAGTCCCTTTGCTTCCAGTTTAATCCTGATCCTTACTTTCCCATATATTGGTTGGAGAACTACTTCTGCCAAAGATACAATGTGCCACATAGGAGTTTGAGGTAGTGTGTGTGGAACAGTACAGGACAGGACAGAGACAGATACACAGGACAGAGACAGGACAGATACACAGGACAGAGACAGGACAGATAGACAGGACAGATGGACAGGACAGAGACAGATACACAGGACAGAGACCGGACAGAGACAGGACAGAGACTGGTACACAGGACAGGACAGGTCATGACATTACAGGACAGATACAAAGGACATGACAGTACAGGGCAGGAGAGACACACAGGACAGAACAGGACAAGTTAGGAAAGGGAGAGGAACAGGACAGAGAGACAGGACAGGACAGAGAGACAGGATAGGACAGAGAGGACAGAGATCAGACAGGACAGGAAAGTACAGGAGAACAGGACAGTACCGGACAGATAGACAGGACAGGAGGACAGGACAGTAGAGTACAGAACAAAGAGACAGGACAGCGAGACAGGACAGTACTGGACAGAGAGACAGGATAGTACAGTACAGGAGAACAGGACGTGACAGTACAATAGGACAGGTTAGGACAAAGAGACAGGACAGACCAGGACAGGAGGACAGCAAAGTACAGGACAGAAAGACAGGACAGGACAGTACAGGAGGACAGGACAGAACAGTACAGTACAGGACAGGGTAAGACAGAGAGACAGGAGAGAGAGACAGCACAGAACAGGACAGGACGGAGAGACAGGACAGGAAAACAGGAATACAAGCCAGAGAGACAGGACCAGACAGAGAGACAGAACAGGACATAGAGCCAGGATATGACAGGACAGACAGACAGGACCAGACAAAGAGACAGGACCAGACAGAGAGACAGAACAGGACATAGAGACAGGATGTGACAGGACAGAGAGACAGGACCAGAATAGAGAGACAGGACCAGACAGGGAGACAGGAAATGACAGGACAGAGAGATAGGACAATACAGGACAGGAGAGGACAGGAGACAACAGATGAGGACAGGTGAGGACAGGAGAGGACAGGAGAGGACAGGAGAGGACAGGTGAGGACAGGTGAAAACAGGAGAGGACAGGTGAGGACAGGAGAGGACAGGAGAGGACAGATGAGAACAGGAGAGGACAGGTGACGACAGGAGAGGATAGGAGAGGACAGGAGATGACAGGAGAGGACAGATGAGGACAGGAGATGACAGGTGAGGATAGGAGAGGACAGGTGAGGATAGGAGAGGACAGGAGAGGAGAGGACAGGATATGGCAGATGAGAACAGGAGAGGACAGGAGAAGACCGGTGAAGACAGGTGAGGATAGGAGAGGACAGGAGAGGATAGGAGAGGACAGATGAAGACAGGAGAGGACAGGAAAGGACAGGTGAGGATAGGAGAGGACAGGAGAGGAGAGGACAGGTGAGGAGAGGACAGGACAGGAGAGGACAGGAGAGGACAGGAGAGGAGACAACAGGTGAGGACAGGAGAGGACAGGACAGGAGAGGACAGGAGAGGAGACAACAGGTGAGGACAGGAGAGGAGAGGAGAGGAGACGACAGGAGAGGACAGGTGCGCAGCGTCCGTGAGTTAGCCCTCTTATTATTATTAGACACCCTGTTGTTATTATTAGACACCCTGTTGTTATTATACACCCTGTTATTAATATTAGACACCCTGTTATTAATATTAGACACCCTGTTTATATTATTAGACACCCTGTTTATATTATTAGACACGCTGCTTTAGAAGGAGGATGTGTAAAAACAATGAGCTCTTTCTTGTGGGGTTGTGTGCTGTAGTGTTATATACTCTCTCTGTGTGGATCTGAGGTAATGTATATTCACACAGAAGATGAATAAGGTTTGTAGATCGTCGCTTTAGCCAAAGGTACATTCCATTTAGAGAAAATTACATTATTTCCATATTGTGTAACGAACAAGACAGACATATAAAGGATCCATTGTAGATTGGATTGGTTCCCCATTGAATTCCTCAAGTTTATTTGTTTGTTACATATGAAATGAAAATAGGTTCACGTTTACATTAGTTGGCAAACACTTTACATTTTAAGTTCCCTTATTACTATGTAACTAAACAGTAATAACCGTAGTAACAACATAGTATTTAGAGGTATTACTATGTAACTAAACAGTAATAACTACAGTAGTTAGAGGTATTACTATGTAACTAAACAGTAATAACTACAGTAGTTACATAGGTATTACTATAACTAAACAGTAATAACTACAGTAGTTAGAGGTATTACTATGTAACTAAACAGTAATAACTACAGTAGTTACATAGGTATTACTATAACTAAACAGTAATAACTACAGTAGTTAGAGGTATTACTAAGTAACTAAACAGTAATAACTACTGTAGTTATTACTGTTTAGTTACATAGTATTGAGGGAACTTAATGTAAGTGTTACCCATTAGTTTCATTAAATATACTAAATGATCTACTTAGAACTGTTTGAATAGTGAAGAGATAAAAAACACACACACACACACACACACACACAGGCACACACACACACAGGCACACACAGGCACGCACGCACGCACACACACACACACACACACACACACACACACACACACACACACACACACACACACACACCAGCCCCTGGGCCTAATAAACTAGGACTATTAATGCTGCAGGACGAGTCTTGGAAAAAAACACAGAGTTTAAACACTCTAAATGACATTAATAAATATCTCGCAAAGAACCAGCCATAATTGGTTGAGGTGGATTTAATGGTGTTTTTCCAACAGCTACATGTTATTACAGCAATTATTATTACGGCAATTACTTAATTTTGATTTAATCAGGGTTCCCCAACTGGCCAAGTCTGGCCCGCCAACACTATTATTTGGCCACCCCAAAGCCCCCAAAATGAATTATGAATATAATTTAAAAAAATGATCGGACCCGAGATGCAAAAACTCCCAAATGTAGTGTAACGACCCTGGGTTTATAAGCGCGGAAATCGACTCTGCCGCACGAGCATGCTTTTGCTGCACAGTCGATAGCGCGCCGGACCTCGGCCTCGAGACCTGCTCCCTGCTGTTTCATGACAGTAATGTTCCAAGAAGGAAGTTACACTGCCTAAATAATGCAAAAGTTACATTTGAATTTCATTCATGAGGAGAGAGAATGCAGGAGACAGTCAACTAATAAAGCAGGCAGCGGACCATTTTTGCGGTGCTGAAACGTAAAGCTACAACCACAGCGCAATCAAAAATATAGCTAACTTGGTATGCAAGTGTTGCACAGCGATAGATGGAGAAAACCTACACCAGTCGATCAATTTATTTAAAACAATAATCTTCATTTTAATTTGACTTTACAAACATCAAGAGGGCTTCATTGGAATACATTTCTTCCCGAGCCTAGGCCGATCTAAAATAACTAGCTGGCTGGGGTAGGCTATGAGGTTTACCAGCATCTTTCACCATCAAAAAATACATGGCCTAATAGAAGTGGGATTTTAAAAAAATAAAATTTTTACAATTGCAACTGGCCAAAAACCTATCATCCTACATAAAACAATAATTTTAAGAAAAAAAGGCGATCTCTATGTCTGTATCGGAATAGCCTGCTCCTGTAACGACAGAACAAACAGAAAATACTGACAGATTGAGACCTAAATATTCTTAGAAAAGCACTCAAAATAATGTTAGTATTTACTAGATATAGTCAAATAGGCCACTATACTCATTCAATGGGAGACGTTGCATTACCCCTCGGACACAATCTGGTGGATGTTTGCGTGAGATGCACGTGATTTTGATGCGCAGGCATCCCTTGATTTACCTATGTGAAAGCCAGTTCCTTTCGTGAGTTTTGTACTGCGTTCATAGAGGAAAAGGACGACTCGCAGGTAGGTGTAAATTGATCCAACCATAGTTGTCAAATGGAGTTTCTTTATTGGCTGTATTCCTCTGAGCATGTCACCCAAAACGCACACAAGGACTACTGAGCGCATTCCTGATTTGTCTCTATCGGCTCCGTTTGAATTCAGCGAGGGTATCGTTTTCTTAGCAAGGGAGGAGAATTCTCCACCTGGACGGACTGTGATAGGATCACGTACAAACGCAATTATATCATTGGGCATGCTGTAGTCTTCAAAGCTCCTGGATAAATTGTCCCTCAGCTGATTGATGAAATCTACCATGCTGTGGCCTGGTCCCTCTGCCTGTCGTTTCTTCAGTGTGCTGAAGTGCAGTAGCCTTCCAGATGACAAGTCCAAATCGAACAACTTCAACTTCCTAGTAAAGGCTTCAAGTTTTTCCCACCATGTCCACGACTGTTCCCCCTCTTCCGTGTGACTGGAGATTTAACCCGTTTAAGTGACCGAATATGTCAGGCCCCCAAAAAAAGCTGTACGTGCAGCTTGCGGTTATTAACGCTTCGATGTTTCTGTGTCGGGCCTCTTGTCTGGTGATCGAAAGCCACTTTGAAAGTACCATGCTTAGATTCATAATTACGTCTGAGATCGAATTCCTTGCCAACAGCTATATTTTCATTGCATATAAGACACGCTGGCTTGGCATTGGGAAAATATGAACGCATGTCTTCTCTTCCCTGAAACTTCGATTTTCATGATCCACCTTTCTTTTTGATACTTTATGAGAGCGACATTTTGTCTTGCCTAACAAGTTAATTGCTCTGAACGAATGTTGACCGTTAAACAAGTAGTGTGGCCGATAGGATGCTACGTAGACCTGTTTTCCCCACCAATCAACGCACAGAGAAATAGACAAACAAAATAATAATTGAAGAGAGGCATGGTGATTTTATGAGCGTAATCACTGAATTTATTATGTACTAAAAATGTTGTTCAATTTATAGCGTAGGTCAATTAATTGTGCTAATACTACATACTAAATTGTGTTCTGTCCCACCGACTATTAGCTCAGAAGACATTTGTCACAATGCTAAACCTAGTTGACAAACCCTGACCTAAATAGTGCACTACTTTTTACAAGGGCCATAGGGATGCAAAGCAAGTCACAAAGCATCACTAGGAGGCCGATGCACAAGTAGCGACTAATTCTGCTGCTGTCTGTAGGCTTTGACTCTGTAGATTACAGTAATTCTTCTGAACTCGTTTCTGCTCTCGGAGAAAGGAGAGAAAGAGTTCATCATGTTATGTCTGGAAGAGCTTAGGATGGGAGGAGAAGATCATGTCCATCCCTCTCTCTGTTTCTCTCTCTCTCCCATCACTCCTTTTCCTCCTCTCCCCAACACCTCTCCTCTCTCTCTCTCTCTCTCTCTCATCCATATATTTATTTGGAGACAGCCACAGTGTTTAGCTCCCCCATCACCCTGTAACCTTGACTTTATTCTGAACTGCCCCCGTCACATCATCCCCGCACCGCTGCACACAGACATGCATGTAGACACACACACGCACACACACACACACACACACACACACACAAACACTGCCCCTTCCAACCACATCATCACCGCTCCACTTCACAGTGAGACACTGAGATGACATGCAACATGTCCCCAGAGTCCCCGAGAGGAGGGGGATGAGGGGGATGAAGGAGATGAGGATGGGGAGGAGGAGAAGGAGGAGGGAGAGGAGGAGGGAGAGGAGGGAGATGAGGAGAGGGAGGAGGAGAGGGAGGAGGGAGATGAGGAGGGAGGAGGGAGATGGGGAGAGGGAGATGAGGAGGGAGAGGAGGAGAAGGAGGAGGGAGATGAGGAGAGGGAGGAGGGAGAGGAGGAGAGGGAGGAGGGAGATGAGGGAGAGGAGGAGGGAGATGATGAGGGAGATGAGGAGGGAGATGAGGAGGGAGAGGAGGGAGATGAGGAGGGAGAGGAGGGAGATGAGGAGAGGGAGGAGGGAGATGAGGAGAGGGAGGAGGGAGATGAGGAGGAGAGGGAGGAGGGAGATGAGAAGGGAGAGGGAGGTGGGAGATGAGGAGAGGGAGGAGGGAGGAGGGAGATGAGGAGAGGGAGGAGGGAGAGGAGGAGGGAGATGAGGAGAGGGAGGAGGAAGATGAGGAGGGAGATGAGGGAGATGAGGAGGGAGATGAGGAGGGAGATGAGGGAGAGGAGGAGGGAGATGAGGGAGAGGAGGAGGGAGATGAGGGAGATGAGGAGGGAGATGAGGGAGATGATGAGGGAGATGAGGAGAGGGAGGAGGGAGAGGAGGAGGGAGAGGAGGAGAGGGAGGAGGGAGATGAGGAGAGGGAGGAGGGAGATGAGGAGGGAGAGGAGGAGGGAGATGAGGAGGGAGAGGAGGGAGATGAGGAGGGAGAGGAGGAGTCATGTATTCTCTCACTCTGCTGCTAATCCTTTTTTACCTCATTGTTTTCCCCTCTTTTAAATGTTTAAATGTTTCTGTAAATCAACTGATGAATATTATTCCTGCACAGCGCTTGAACTGGGACGATTTTAGCATTCCCTGTATAGGGCCTCATGGTCTGGGAGATGGAGACGTGCGGGTGTGTGTGTGTGTGTGAGAGAGTGTTCTCACTTTGCGGTCTTCTTTTCCAGGACAGATTTGGGATCGGATGAACCATCTTGCTTCACTTCTTCCTCTCTGGCTCACATCCTCCGTCGTCTCCACTAATTTGTGCCCCCGTTGTTTTATCTCAAGCTCCATATCCATTGCCCCACCATCTTCTCACTCACTTCTTAATGGTCGGCCTCCTCATCGATCCAGTGTCCTCGTCTGTCTCCACCATGCGAAACGCTATTTACCCGTTGAAATGTGGCGCAGGACGCCGTTTTCACTGCTTTTCTCTGTTGTTTTGACATGCGCTAAAGCACGAGGAGATAAATCATCTACAATGCTGAACATAATTCAATATTATTTTATTTTTTGGAGTGATATTGTGGCCACGTTCATCTGGCTAGCATGAGGGACAAGAAGTGTAGCAAAACCACAATGAGGTTTGTTTTTGAGAAATGTTAGCTAACCTTGTAAGCTACCGAGGTGTAAAGCTATTAGCTAGTTCAATTTCTCTCACGATTAAAAAGCGAATGAAATGTTAATAAAAACGGAATATTATTGATCTAAAAGGCTATCAGTTTTAGCATAGTCACTAGCTTCTCCAGAGTCAGTGATACATAGAGCAACCATGTTCTGTCAATCTAACAGAACCATCTGGAATCATTTTGGAAGCAACATTGCTAAAAATTAATTTAATTTAATTAACCTCATATATGATACCTGTAATGCTCATCTCCTGTAGCCTAAATGTCATCTCCTTACTTTCATACTGTACAACATTAGGTGGGTTCGATTTGCACTAAACAAGGTTTTATGTCAGCACCTAATAGACATGTACAAAATCTGGTATATGGTTTGCCTCATATACATTGTCTACTGGCTTCATTTTAAATTGAGAACATATAGCTCAACATGTCAACAATGTGTGTGTTTGAGCTATTCTCTGCTTCAGATCACAGATGCCCTCAAGGCAAGTAATGACATCATACTGTCGGCCTATGGCTGCATTGGTGATCCCTGCCATATGATAAGCGGCACAATGGATTCACATGGCTGATATACTGAGACAGAGAGACAATCAAATCAAACAGGTTGGAGATCTTACCACCGGACACAAAGGAAATGTTGATTTGAGAGAACAACACAGGAACACAGACACATTAGAGAACAACACAGGAACACAGACACATTAGAGAACAACACAGGAACACAGACACATTAGAGAACAACACAGGAACACAGACACATTAGAGAACAACACAGGAACACAGACACATTAGAGAACAACACAGGAACACAGACACATTAGAGAACAACACAGGAACACAGACACATTAGAGAACAACACAGGAACACAGACACATTAGAGAACAACACAGGAACACAGACACATTAGAGAACAACACAGGAACACAGACACATTAGAGAACAACGCAGGAACACAGACACATTAGAGAACAACACAGGAACACAGACACATTATAGACAGATCGCCTTCCTCTCTTTATTGTAGGATTGTGATATGTGATTAATCAACATTGACACTAGTTCAGTTAGAGTAATACTTTAACAATTAAAGCAAGTTTAAAATTACTTCACTTCAAAGATTTAACACTTTATTTAAACATTTTGAAGTGATAAACTAACTTGTATTTAAATATGAGAAATCTTAGTCTAAACAACAATATATAATTGAGTGGCAACAAGCAGGCGATTATTACCGATGCATCATTTCAGGGGAACAAGATAAACTCCATACCAGTGGTGGCCAACGTTGCTCCCTGATCTACTGGAGGAACAGACTTCTATTCCAGCCCAGTAATAGATCTACTGGAGGAGCAGACTTCTATTCCAGCCCAGTAATAGATCTACTGGAGGAGCAGACTTCTATTCCAGCCCAGTAATAGATCTACTGGAGGAACAGACTTCTATTCCAGCCCAGTAATAGATCTACTGGAGGAACAGACTTCTATTCCAGCCCAGTAATAGATCTACTGGAGGAACAGACTTCTATTCCAGCCCAGTAATAGATCTACTGGAGGAACAGACTTCTATTTCAGCCCAGTAATAGATCTACTGGAGGAACAGACTTCTATTCCAGCCCAGTAATAGATCTACTGGAGGAACAGACTTCTATTCCAGCCCAGTAATAGCACACTTGATTATCAACTCATTAGATTTGATGAGTTGAATCAGGTGTGTTATTACTGGGCTGAAAACAGGACCCTGCACCCAGCAGACCTCCAGCAGGGTTGGTCAGCTCCAATTGTAATAGGTTTATACATTGTGTGTGATGTTTAACTGTATTTTTGTATACAACATAACCCTAACATAGGTAGGCCTACACATATAACCCATGGGATATAAGATAAACTGTTAGTCTCTTGTGACATTCATTGGGACCTCTCTTTTCATCTACAAACAGGCTTTTAAAGCTTTCCATACAGTATCTGAGGACAGAAAACATCACAAAGAAAACAGGCTTCATTATTCTAAAATTAGACAGCACTGAATAATATTTTGCTATTATCTCTTGCTCTTCAAAGTTTTCCCCTCTAGGGACTGGAACTGTAGAATCTCTTCCTAATGTCCTCCCTCAATATGACCTGCCCTGTCCACTAGTCTACCACTAATCTACACTGTCCATTTACTGACAGCTGGAGCTGCAATGTCACCCTCTTCTCTGGCTGTTATCTACAAAATGCATTTGGAGACTGTGTTATTCATTTACAATGATTACATCAAGAGAGCTAGCTGATAGGAAGTTAGCTAGTTAATTAATGATTACATCAAGAGAGCTAGCTGATAGGAAGTTAGCTAGTTAATTAATGATTACATCAAGAGAGCTAGCTGATAGAAAGTTAGCTAGCTAATGATTACATCGAGAGAGCTAGCTGACAGGAAGTTAGCAAGTTTATGATTACATCAAGAGAGCTAGTTGATAGGAAGTTAGCTCGCTAATGATTACATCACGAGAGCTAGTTGATAGGAAGTTAGCTCGCTAATGATTACATCACGAGAGCTAGTTGATAGGAAGTTAGCTCGCTAATGATTACATCACGAGAGCTAGTTGATAGGAAGTTAGCTAGCTAATGATTACATCACGAGAGCTAGCTAATAGGATGTTAGCTAGCGGATGCCATTTAATTCACTTAAGGTAAATAGTGCTCGAAGTTAGCTAGTTAGCAGCTCAGTTGAGTTAGTGGCCTACTGTAGCTAATATCTGAGATCTGACCCTGTCAAGGACATCCAACCCTGACAATATATGTTTATCATACTAGGAGTGTGACTAACACAGAGACTAAACAAGATGCTCATATCCTCTTTGTGCCTCTCTGCTCTGAATCAGATCCTTCCTTCCCAGTGGATGGTCTGGATGATGTCACTGGCCTTCAGCTCAGAGAGAATGCCTGTCTGACACATCTGCATTGTTTCTCATTTTAGGTCTGGGATTATTCCTAATGGGATTAACATGACAAGCATTTGAACTGCAGCTCTCATCTTTTACACGGGCAAATGAACAGGACAAAAAAAAATCTCTTTCTCTCTGTCTATCATTCTTACCCACTCTAACCCGCTCTCTTCTTTGCTTCTCTCTCTCTGTCTCTTGCTCTCTTTCCTCTCTCTCTCTCTTTCTCTGTGGAAGCTCTTTGTAAGTATAGTAACCCCAGGCTGCTCAGTGAAAACAGCAAAGCACCAGACTCTAGTCCACTGACTCTTTTTAAAAGAGGCTGTCCTCAGAAAAGCATAAAGGATAAATAGCAGGGCTTCATTTTTTTTAAATTACTTTTTTTGAGTGAAACGGGGGGAAACTTGTCAAAACCAGACAACAACTAAACCCAGCTCTAATCAGCCTTCTGTGAGGAGAGAATCTAAGGATGCATCCCAAATGGTACCCTATTCCCTATGTTGTGCACTACTTTAGACCAGAGCCCTATGGGACCCTATTCCCTATGTAGTGCATTACTTTAGACCAGAGCCCTATGATACCTGGTCAAAGCAGTATAGGGAATAGGGTGCCACAGGGCTCTGGTCTAAAGTAATGCACTACATAGGGAGTAGGGTCCCATAGGGCTCTGGTCTAAAGTGGTGCCCATATAGGGAAGAGGGTATAATTTGATACAGAGACTAGAGCTGTTGATTGAATCCTGGTGTTTTCAGCCTTCTGAACTCCCCTTCATACACACACGTACGCCACCAGCACCACCACCACCAGCATCACCCCCACCACCAGCACCTCCCCCACCACCACCACCAGCACCTCCCCCACCACCAGCACCACCACCCACACCACTACCAACAGCATCACCACCACCACCAGCACCTCCCCCACCACCACCACCAGCACCTCCCCCACCACCAGCACCACCACCCCCACCACCAGCACCACCCACACCACCCCCACCACCACCAGCGTCACCACCACTACCACCAGCACCACCCACACCCCCACCACCAGCACCTCCCCCACCACCACCAGCACTACTACCACCATCAGCATTACCACCACCACCACTACCACCACCACCACTACCACCACAACCATCACCACCACCACTACCAGCACCACCACCACCACCACCACTACCACCACAACCATCACCACCACCACTACTACCACCACCACCACCACTACCACCACAACCACCACCACCAGCAGCCCCACCACCACCACCCCTACCACCAGCACCACCCACACCACTACCACCACCACCACCAGCGTCACCACCACCACCACCAGCACCACCCACACCCCCACCCCCCCCACCACCAGCACCACTACCACCCACACCACTACCAACAGCATCACCACCACCCCCACTACCACCAGCATCACCCACACCACCACCACCAGCAGCATGACCCCCACCCCCACCACCCACACCACTACCAACAGCATCACCACCACCACCACCACTACCACCAGCATCACCACCACCCCCACCACTACCACCAGCATCACCACCACCCCCACCACTACCACCAGCATCACCAACCCCACCACCACCAGCACCACCCCCACCACTACCACCAGCATCACCACCACCCCCACCACTACTATCACCACCATTACTATCACTACCACCACCATCACCCACATCACTACCACCAGCATCCCCACCATCACCACCACTACCACCACCTACACTATCACCACCATTACTATCACCACCATTACTGTCACTACTACAGTGCCTTGCGAAAGTATTCGGCCCCCTTGAACTTTGCGACCTTTTGCCACATTTCAGGCTTCAAACATAAAGATATAAAACTGTATTTTTTTGTGAAGAATCAACAACAAGTGGGACACAATCATGAAGTGGAACGACATTTATTTGATATTTCAAACTTTTTTAACAAATCAAAAACTGAAAAATTGGGCGTGCAAAATTATTCAGCCCCCTTAAGTTAATACTTTGTAGCGCCACCTTTTGCTGTGATTACATCTGCAAGTCGCTTGGGGTATGTCTCTATCAATTTTGCACATCGAGAGACTGAAATTTTTCCCATTCCTCCTTGCAAAACAGCTCGAGCTCAGTGAGGTTGGATGCATTACTTTAGACCAGAGCCCTATGATACCTGGTCAAAGCAGTATAGCATCTTCCTCCTGAGCACATGTGGTTTTTGGGAGAAAGTTCAATTAAAGATAAGATGTGCCCATGGCATTAGGATATTAGGGTCTGCTTAGAAAAAGCTATTGTAAACAACGCCACAGTAGAATTAGGACTTCAATCATATTCCGTTGGATATGACACTCTGCTCAGCTCACTGACTAGCTGATGTTGTGAGAATCTCTCAGGTTGTTTGGCACTGGACAGTGTAATGGCATTGGAAGTGATGGCTGCCATTTTACTGTCTCCTAATTAACTTTGCTATTTTGTTAGCATTTTTTGTAACTCAGTTTGTACATAATGTTACTGCTACCGTCTCTTTTGACCAAAAAAGTGCTTCTGGAGATCAGAACAGCGATTACTCACCTCGAACTGGACAAATATTTTTTATTTAAATGAGTCCAACGGAAAGGATGTACTGCTTCCCGGAGACCAGGGCCCTCAACCCTGTCATTCGCATGAAGAAAAGACTGAAATACAGGGGGCGGAGGTCTGGGTGCCTTGTGAGAATTAGTCGGCGAATGAGTAAACCACCTCTACCCTCTGTATTATTGGACAACGTACAATCATTGCTAAACAAACTGGATTTACAATTTAAGAATATCCTACCAACAGGACATTAAAAACTGTAATATCTTATGTTTCACCGAGACTTGGCTGTACGAAGACATAGAGCTGGCTGGCTTCTCCGTTTTTCGCCAGGAAAGAGCCGCTATGTCTGGTAAAACGAGGGGCGTATGTGTGTGTCTATTTCTCAGTAACTGCTGGTGCTCGATGTCTAATATTAAAGAAGTCTCGAGGTATTGCTCGCCTGAGGTAGAATATCTCATGATAAGCTGTAGACCACAGGATCTACCAAGAGAGTTCACATCTATATTATTCGTTGCCGTCTATTTACCACCACAAACCGATGCTGGCACTAAGACCACTCTCAACAAGCTGTATGAAGGCCATCAGCAAACAAGAAAATGCTCACCCAGAAGCAGCGCTCCTAGTGGCCGGGGACTTTAATGCAGGCAAACTTAAATGACTCCAACACCATCATTAAGCTTACTGACGACACAACGATGAGACAGCCTATAAGGAGGAGGTCAGAGACCTGGCAGTGTGATGCCAGGACAACAACCTCTCTCTGAATGTGAGCAAGACAAAAGGGGCAGATCGTGGACTGTAGGAAAAGGAGGGCTGAACAGGCCCCCATTAACATTGACGGAACTGAAGTGGAGCAGGACGAGAGTTTAAAGTTCCTTGGTGTCCTCATCACCAACAAACTCTCTTGGTCCAAACACACCAAGACAGTTGTGAAGAGGGCACAACAGCACCTTTTCCCCCTCAGGAGACTGAGAAGATTTGGCAGTGGCGCAGCGGTCTAAGGCACTACATCTCAGTGCAAGAGGCATCACTAAAGTCCTTGGTTCTAATTCAGGCTGTATAACATCTGGCCGGGATTGAGAGTCCCATAGGGCGGCGCACAATTGGCGCAGCGTTGTCTGGGTTTGGCCAGGGTAGTCCGTCATTGTAAATAAGAATTTGTTCTTTAACTAACTTGCCTAGTTAAATAAAGGTCAAATAAAAATCCTCACAGTTCTACAGCTGCACCATCGAGAGCATCCTGACTGGTTGTGTTACCGCCTGGTATGGCAACTGCTCAGCATCTGACTTGGGTAGTGCATCCTGCCAGTATATCACTGGGGCCAAGTTTCCTGACATCCAGAACCTGTATGTATACTAGGTGGTGTCAGAGGAAGGCCCCAAAAATTGTCAAAGTCTACAGTCACCACAGACTGTTCTCTCTGCTACAGCACGGCTGTACCGGAGCGCCAAGTCTAGGATCAAATGGCTCCTTAACAGCTTCTATCCCCAAGCCATTAAACTGCTGAACAACTAATCAAATGGCCACCTGGACTATTTACATTGAACCTCCCGTTGTTTTTACACTGCTGCTACTCGCTGCTTATTATCAAATTACCTCGACTAACCTATACCCCTTCCTATTTACTCGGTACCAGTACCCCCTGTATATAGCCTCCACGTTGACTCGGTACCGGTACCCTCTGTATATAGCCTCCACGTTGACTCGGTAACGGTACCCTCTGTATATAGCCTCCTCATTGACTCTGTACCGGTACCCCCTGTATATAGCCTCCACACTGACTCGGTAATGGTACCCTCTGTATATAACCTCCTCATTGACTCTGTACCGGTACCCCCTGTATATAGCCTCCACATTGACTCTGTACCGGTACCCCTGTATATAGCCTCCACATTGACTCTGTACCGGTACCCCCTGTATATAGCCTCCACATTGACTCTGTACCGTAATACCCTGTATATAGCCTCCACATTGACTCTGTACCGTAATACCCTGTATATAGCCTCCACATTGACTCTGTACCGTAACACCCTGTATATAGCCTCCACATTGACTCTGTACCAGTACCCCCTGTATATAGCCTCCACATTGACTCTGTACCGTAATACCCTGTATATAGCCTCCACATTGACTCTGTACCGTAACACCCTGTATATAGCCTCCACATTGACTCTGTACCGTAACACCCTGTATATAGCCTCCACATTGACTCTGTACCGGTACCCCCTGTATATAGCCTCCACATTGACTCTGTACCGTAACACCCTGTATATAGCCTCCACATTGACTCTGTACCGTAGCACCCTGTATATAGCCTCCACATTGACTCTGTACCGTAACACCCTGTATATAGCCTCCACATTGACTCTGTACCGGTACCCCCTGTATATAGCCTCCACATTGACTCTGTACCGTAACACCCTGTATATAGCCTCCACATTGACTCTGTACCGTAACACCCTGTATATAGCCTCCACATTGACTCTGTACCGTAACACCCTGTATATAGCCTCCACATTGACTCTGTACCGTAACACCCTGTATATAGCCTCCACATTGACTCTGTACCGGTACCCCCTGTATATAGCCTCCACATTCACTCTGTACCGTAACGCCCTGTATATAGCCTCCACATTGACTCTGTACCGTAACACCCTGTATATAGCCTCCACATTGACTCTGTACCGTAACACCCTGTATATAGCCTCCACATTGACTCTGTACCGTAACACCCTGTATATAGCCTCCACATTGACTCTGTACCGTAACACCCTGTATATAGCCTCCACATTGACTCTGTACCGTAACACCCTGTATATAGCCTCCACATTGACTCTGTACCGTAACACCCTGTATATAGCCTCCACATTGACTCTGTACCGTAACACCCTGTATATAGCCTCCACATTGACTCTGTACCGTAATACCCTGTATATAGCCTCCACATTGACTCTGTACCGTAACACCCTGTATATAGCCTCCACATTGACTCTGTACCGTAACACCCTGTATATAGCCTCCACATTGACTCTGTACCGTAACACCCTGTATATAGCCTCCACATTGACTCTGTACCGTAATACCCTGTATATAGCCTCCACATTGACTCTGTACCGTAACACCCTGTATATAGCCTCCACATTGACTCTGTACCGTAATACCCTGTATATAGCCTCCACATTGACTCTGTACCGTAACACCCTGTATATAGCCTCCACATTGACTCTGTACCGTAATACCCTGTATATAGCCTCCACATTGACTCTGTACCGTAACACCCTGTATATAGCCTCCACATTGACTCTGTACCGTAACACCCTGTATATAGCCTCCACATTGACTCTGTACCGTAACACCCTGTATATAGCCTCCACATTGACTCTGTACCGTAACACCCTGTATATAGCCTCCACATTGACTCTGTACCGTAACACCCTGTATATAGCCTCCACATTGACTCTGTACCGTAATACCCTGTATATAGCCTCCACATTGACTCTGTACCGTAACACCCTGTATATAGCCTCCACATTGACTCTGTACCAGTACCCCCTGTATATAGCCTCCACATTGACTCTGTACCGTAATACCCTGTATATAGCCTCCACATTGACTCTGTACCGTAACACCCTGTATATAGCCTCCACATTGACTCTGTACCGTAACACCCTGTATATAGCCTCCACATTGACTCTGTACCGGTACCCCCTGTATATAGCCTCCACATTGACTCTGTACCGTAACACCCTGTATATAGCCTCCACATTGACTCTGTACCGTAGCACCCTGTATATAGCCTCCACATTGACTCTGTACCGTAACACCTTGTATATAGCCTCCACATTGACTCTGTACCGGTACCCCCTGTATATAGCCTCCACATTGACTCTGTACCGTAACACCCTGTATATAGCCTCCACATTGACTCTGTACCGTAACACCCTGTATATAGCCTCCACATTGACTCTGTACCGTAACACCCTGTATATAGCCTCCACATTGACTCTGTACCGTAACACCCTGTATATAGCCTCCACATTGACTCTGTACCGGTACCCCCTGTATATAGCCTCCACATTCACTCTGTACCGTAACGCCCTGTATATAGCCTCCACATTGACTCTGTACCGTAACACCCTGTATATAGCCTCCACATTGACTCTGTACCGTAACACCCTGTATATAGCCTCCACATTGACTCTGTACCGTAACACCCTGTATATAGCCTCCACATTGACTCTGTACCGTAACACCCTGTATATAGCCTCCACATTGACTCTGTACCGTAACACCCTGTATATAGCCTCCACATTGACTCTGTACCGTAACACCCTGTATATAGCCTCCACATTGACTCTGTACCGTAACACCCTGTATATAGCCTCCACATTGACTCTGTACCGTAATACCCTGTATATAGCCTCCACATTGACTCTGTACCGTAACACCCTGTATATAGCCTCCACATTGACTCTGTACCGTAACACCCTGTATATAGCCTCCACATTGACTCTGTACCGTAACACCCTGTATATAGCCTCCACATTGACTCTGTACCGTAATACCCTGTATATAGCCTCCACATTGACTCTGTACCGTAACACCCTGTATATAGCCTCCACATTGACTCTGTACCGTAATACCCTGTATATAGCCTCCACATTGACTCTGTACCGTAACACCCTGTATATAGCCTCCACATTGACTCTGTACCGTAACACCCTGTATATAGCCTCCACATTGACTCTGTACCGTAATACCCTGTATATAGCCTCCACATTGACTCTGTACCGTAACACCCTGTATATAGCCTCCACATTGACTCTGTACCGTAACACCCTGTATATAGCCTCCACATTGACTCTGTACCGTAACACCCTGTATATAGCCTCCACATTGACTCTGTACCGTAACACCCTGTATATAGCCTCCACATTGACTCTGTACCGTAACACCCTGTATATAGCCTCCACATTGACTCTGTACCGTAATACCCTGTATATAGCCTCCACATTGACTCTGTACCGTAATACCCTGTATATAGCCTCCACATTGACTCTGTACCGGTACCCCCTGTATATAGCCTCCACATTGACTCTGTACCGGTACCCCCTGTATATAGCCTCCACATTGACTCTGTACCGGTACCCCCTGTATATAGCCTCCACATTGACTCTGTACCGTAATACCCTGTATATAGCCTCCACATTGACTCTGTACCGTAACACCCTGTATATAGACTCCACATTGACTCTGTACCGTAACACCCTGTATATAGACTCCACATTGACTCTGTACCGTAACACCCTGTATATAGCCTCCACATTGACTCTGTACCGTAACACCCTGTATATAGCCTCCCCATTGACTCTGTACCGTAACACCCTGTATATAGACTCCACATTGACTCTGTACCGTAACACCCTGTACATAGCCTCCACATTGACTCTGTACCGTAACACCCTGTATATAGCCTCCCCATTGACTCTGTACCGTAACACCCTGTATATAGCCTCCACATTGACTCTGTACCGGTACCCCCTGTATATAGCCTCCACATTGACTCTGTACCGTAACACCCTGTATATAGCCTCCACATTGACTCTGTACCGTAACACCCTGTATATAGACTCCACATTGACTCTGTACCGGTACACCCTGTATATAGACTCCACATTGACTCTGTACCGTAATACCCTGTATATAGCCTCCACATTGACTCTGTACCGTAATACCCTGTATATAGCCTCCACATTGACTCTGTACCAGTACCCCCTGTATATAGCCTCCCCATTGACTCTGTACCGTAACACCCTGTATATAGACTCCACATTGACTCTGTACCGTAACACCCTGTATATAGCCTCCACATTGACTCTGTACCGTAACACCCTGTATATAGCCTCCACATTGACTCTGTACCGTAACACCCTGTATATAGCCTCCACATTGACTCTGTACCGTAACACCCTGTATATAGCCTCCACATTGACTCTGTACCGTAACACCCTGTATATAGCCTCCACATTGACTCTGTACCGTAACACCCTGTATATAGCCTCCACATTGACTCTGTACCGTAACACCCTGTATATAGCCTCCACATTGACTCTGTACCGTAACACCCTGTATATAGCCTCCACATTGACTCTGTACCGTAACACCCTGTATATAGCCTCCACATTGACTCTGTACCGTAACACCCTGTATATAGCCTCCACATTGACTCTGTACCGTAATACCCTGTATATAGCCTCCACATTGACTCTGTACCGTAATACCCTGTATATAGCCTCCACATTGACTCTGTACCGGTACCCCCTGTATATAGCCTCCACATTGACTCTGTACCGGTACCCCCTGTATATAGCCTCCACATTGACTCTGTACCGGTACCCCCTGTATATAGCCTCCACATTGACTCTGTACCGTAATACCCTGTATATAGCCTCCACATTGACTCTGTACCGTAACACCCTGTATATAGACTCCACATTGACTCTGTACCGTAACACCCTGTATATAGACTCCACATTGACTCTGTACCGTAACACCCTGTATATAGCCTCCACATTGACTCTGTACCGTAACACCCTGTATATAGCCTCCCCATTGACTCTGTACCGTAACACCCTGTATATAGACTCCACATTGACTCTGTACCGTAACACCCTGTACATAGCCTCCACATTGACTCTGTACCGTAACACCCTGTATATAGCCTCCCCATTGACTCTGTACCGTAACACCCTGTATATAGCCTCCACATTGACTCTGTACCGGTACCCCCTGTATATAGCCTCCACATTGACTCTGTACCGTAACACCCTGTATATAGCCTCCACATTGACTCTGTACCGTAACACCCTGTATATAGACTCCACATTGACTCTGTACCGGTACACCCTGTATATAGACTCCACATTGACTCTGTACCGTAATACCCTGTATATAGCCTCCACATTGACTCTGTACCGTAATACCCTGTATATAGCCTCCACATTGACTCTGTACCAGTACCCCCTGTATATAGCCTCCCCATTGACTCTGTACCGTAACACCCTGTATATAGACTCCACATTGACTCTGTACCGTAACACCCTGTATATAGCCTCCACATTGACTCTGTACCGTAACACCCTGTATATAGCCTCCACATTGACTCTGTACCGTAACACCCTGTATATAGCCTCCACATTGACTCTGTACCGTAACACCCTGTATATAGCCTCCACATTGACTCTGTACCGTAACACCCTGTATATAGCCTCCACATTGACTCTGTACCGTAACACCCTGTATATAGCCTCCACATTGACTCTGTACCGTAACACCCTGTATATAGCCTCCACATTGACTCTGTACCGTAACACCCTGTATATAGCCTCGTTATTCTTATGTACCATTATTGTGTTCATTTTTGATTTGTTCGATTTTTTTTAAACTATATTTTCTTAACTCTATTTGTTGTTGGTTAAGGGCTTGTAAAGTAAGATTTTCACGGTAAGCTTTACTCTTGTTGTTCGGCGCATTCGGCACATGTTACAATTTTTTTGTAATTTTTAATTTTTAAACATTAGCATAGCAAGGCCACAGTAGAGCAAAGTAGTATTGATGAATGGATTGATAGGCTTAAATTTTAAATTGTAGTTCTGTCCTCAAGTAGTTACGGTACAGTATGTTTACGGCTGGTGAATGCTGCTTGGTGGAAATGTGGTGTAGGGGAATAAAATGTGGAAATGTGGTGTAGGGGGAATAAAAGGTGGAAATGTGGTGTAGGGGGAATAAAAGGTGGAAATGTGGTGTAGGGGGAATAAAAGGTGGAAATGTGTAGGGGGAATAAAAGGTGGAAATGTGGTGTAGGGGGAATAAAAGGTGGAAATGTGTAGGGGGAATAAAAGGTGGAAATGTGTAGGGGGAATAAAAGGTGGAAATGTGTAGGGGGAATAAAAGGCGGAAAGTGTAGGGGGAATAAAAGGTGGAAATGTGTAGGGGGAATAAAAGGTGTAAATGTGTAGGGGGAATAAAAGGCGGAAAGTGTAGGGGGAATAAAAGGTGGAAATGTGTAGGGGGAATAAAAGGCGGAAAGTGTAGGGGGAATAAAAGGTGGAAATGTGTAGGGGGAATAAAAGGCGGAAAGTGTAGGGGGAATAAAAGGCGGAAAGTGTAGGGGGAATAAAAGGTGGAAATATAGTGTAGGGGAATAAAAGGTGTAAATGTCAGACAAGTTGCTGAGGAAAGAGGAAAATACACACAATTCAAGGTTGTTGCGTTCACGTCTGTTAGCTCTGATCAAGGTGGGAGCCAAAGGACCTTAGGTGAATCTGCCATGTAATTCTGGTTTATTTTATATCAGCAGGAGAGTAAACTGCCATCTAATTCTGGTTTATTTTATATCAGCAGGAGAGTAACAACTACCATCTAATTCACAGGGACCTTGTTCATTTTCTAAGCAGGTCCAAAGCCTAGTACAATACTTCAGATAACCCTTCATTGGTGGTAGACTGTAACACTATACCTCAGCTAAAGCCTGTTCAGGGTGATAGACTGTAACACTATACCTCAGCTAAAGCCTGTTCAGGGTGATAGACTGAAACAAGGCTCAAGATTCAAGGCCTGGTTATTTCATGTTTATGAATGTTCGCATTTTACCTAATGAAACCCATAGCGGGTGGTATCTGTAACAAACGGCCTACAAGTTTAGAGGTGACATGTTACCCCAGGATACCTATTACAGGTGGTAAATATAGAAACACAGTAGCTATGTTTACGTCAGGGGAATTTAGCGAAAAGTTGTTATTCCGTTTTAATTTGTTTTGCATTCAGTATGAATCAGATGATTTTGAGAAGAAATAGAGAGAGAGAGGGAGAGAGAGAAGGGGAGAGAGAGACAGAGGGGGAGAGAGAGACAGAGGGGGAGAGAGGGGGAGAGAGAGACAGAGAGGGAGAGAGAGACAGAGGGGGAGAGAGAGAAAGACAGAGGGGGAGAGAGAGAGAGACAGAGGGGGAGAGAGAGAGAGACAGAGGGGGAGAGAGAGAGAGGGGGAGAGAGAGAGGGGGAGAGAGAGAGAGAGAGGGGGAGAGAGAGAGAGAGGGGGAGAGAGAGAGAGAGGGGGAGAGAGAGAGAGAGGGGGAGATAGAGACAGAGAGACAGAGGGGGAGAGAGAGATAGGGGGAGAGAGAGAGGGGGAGAGAGAGAGAGGGGGAGAGAGAGAGGGGGAGAGAGAGAGAGAGAGAGGGGGAGAGAGAGAGGGGGAGAGAGAGAGGGAGAGAGAGAGAGAGAGAGAGAGAGAGAGAGGGGGAGAGAGAGAGGGGGAGAGAGAGAGAGAGGGGGAGAGAGAGAGAGAGGGGGAGAGAGAGAGAGAGGGGGAGAGAGAGAGAGGGGGAGAGAGAGACAGAGAGACAGAGAGACAGCAGGGTATTTGAGGTGTAAACATTTGCAGGTGAATTGATGATGGATTGATGAAATGAGTAATAAATCAAATTCTGAGGGAGATATTTTTCCTCTGCTTCTCTATGAACAGAGCCTGAATGAAAACGCTTGACTTTGTGATTTAACACGACCATTAGATATAACGAGCGTATACATAACCAACTATAGACGGGTTGGTTGTTTAGCAACAAAACCCGGCGTGTGCGCAACTATGGGGGAAAAACAGACAAGGATGGCTTAGATTGTTGATAACATGTAAACTATATATTTAGTCTCCAATGTTTATTGAAAACATAAATACATTTTGACAATGAACACTTGTTGTCTCTCGAATACATCGTTACAGTTGTTGGTTAGCTAGCTAGCTAGCTAATTTTAGCCATATTAGCATAGACGTGACATCGGTCAAAACACTCCTAAACAAGAGACATGGTAAAACTAGCTGAAACGAGCCACCTAGGATTCCAAACATGGCAGCTTCTTGTCATTGTTCCTAGCGATCTGACCGTTCAGATTCATAACAACGCACGCCTTCTGGCCACATCGACACACTCGCATCATTTTCGTGATTTCAGCCAACCCGTCTGTTGACATAGCTGAATTTCCTTTACAGCTCCCTGAGCTCTCTGAGACTGGATCACAATGAATCCTCACTAAACTGCTGTTCACATGAACACACACACACACACACACACAAACACACACACACACACACACACACACACACAGACACACCCTTTGGTAAAGGCAAAAGGGTATTATTGGGCCACTATATGGTTAAAACTATCATTTCTATAAGAAAATTAGGATGGGTGGTCAGTCCTTGCACACATTGCTCTGTCTGTGAATTTGACGGTGGATATATTTCTCCAGACCCATCCCTCAGCTGTTTACCAAAACAGAGGCAGGGTGCCCATTTTGTTATTGTTTGAACTGCAGATTGCTGCTTTAGCGGCAGCATTTTATCTAGCTTGGATCATCATAAGCAATATTCCAGCTGGACAAATTTACATGTCTTGATGAACAGCGAGATGTCTTGATGAACAGGGTGTTTTGTTGGAGTGTGTATAATAGAGGAAAAGTAAGATGAGGTGGTGAGGTGGTGAGGTTAGGTGGTGAGGGGAGGTTAGGTGGTGGTGGTGAGGTGGTGAGGGTGAGGTTAGGTGGTGGTGGTGAGGTGGTGAGGTTAGGTGGTGAGGTTAGGTGGTGGTGGTGAGGTGGTGAGGTTAGGTGGTGAGGTTAGGTGGTGGTGGTGAGGTGGTGAGGTTAGGTGAGGTCACCACCACCACCTAACCTCACCACCACCACCTAACCTCCCCTCACCACCTCACCACCACTGAGACATAGTCAAGACCGAGACCGGGTGGTGGTGGTGAGGTGGTGGTGGTGAGGTGGAGGTGGTGAGGGGAGGTGGTGGTGGTGGTGGTGGTGAGGGGAGGTGGTGAGGGGAGGTGGTGGTGGTGAGGTTAGGTTAGGTGGTGGTGGTGAGGGGACGTGATGAAGTGGGGCGGTGGTGAGGTTAGGTGGTGAGGTTAGGTGGTGGTGGTGAGGTGGTGAGGGGAGGTTAGGTGGTGGTGGTGAGGTGGTGAGGGTGAGGTTAGGTGGTGGTGGTGAGGTGGTGAGGTTAGGTGGTGAGGTTAGGTGGTGGTGGTGAGGTGGTGAGGTTAGGTGGTGAGGTTAGGTGGTGGTGGTGAGGTGGTGAGGTTAGGTGAGGTCACCACCACCACCTAACCTCACCACCACCACCTAACCTCCCCTCACCACCTCACCACCACTGAGACATAGTCAAGACCGAGACCGGGTGGTGGTGGTGAGGTGGTGGTGGTGAGGTGGAGGTGGTGAGGGGAGGTGGTGGTGGTGGTGGTGGTGAGGGGAGGTGGTGAGGGGAGGGGAGGTGGTGGTGGTGAGGTTAGGTTAGGTGATGGTGGTGAGGGGACGTGATGAAGTGGGGCGGTGGTGAGGTGGTTGAGGTTAGGTGGTGGTGGTGAGGTGGTGAGGTTAGGTGGTGGTGGTGAGGTGGTGAGGTTAGGTGGTGGTGGTGAGGTGGTGAGGGGAGATGGTGGTGGTGAGGTTAGGTGGTGGTGGTGAGGTGGTGAGGGGAGGTGATGACGTGGGGCGGTGGTGAGGTAAGGGGATGAGGAGGTGAAGTGGTGAGGAGGTGAGCACTACATTTCCATTTTTAAACAACTAATTGACTTCCATTTAAATGAATCAGATCAAGCCCAAACTGTGCGATGTGGTAGTGAGTTGTGAGTTTCCAACAGGCCAATACACTACATAGTTTAGCGCAGAAAACGTGATAATTAACTCCTATAACCATACTCCATTGCACAAGGAGGGTGAGAAGAGACAGAAGACGTGCGATGGAGAGTGATATAGAGATGTTGCTTCACAAGGTATCTCTACCTGAAAATATATGATCTAAGTGGTTGATAGTTGGTATTCAGCAGTCATAAAAGCCTTATTTACTTTTGAAGAACTACTTAAATAGTGATTATGTCAGACAACATAGGCAGCAGCTCTCTAGAAAAGAGATAATGACTTGGCATCTTTTTGTGCCATTTATGAATGTGTTATTCAATGTGTTTCTCTGGGCTATAGAAGTAAAAGGACAAATTAAATATATTTTTCAATATACATATTTTTTTATAGCTAAAAGGAGTCCTAAAATGTCAAATCTAATTTCTAAATGAACCATAGTATGTATGGCCATCTTAAAACCATTCCATTGATCAGTTTAGAACCCCCCCCCTGATCAGTTTAGAACTTTTTAAGAATCGATAATGATTCCTACAGTGGTCAGGAGTAAATGGGCATTCACTACCATTATGATACTTGTTTTAATTGGTTTATTATGTGTTGTTACAACATTATAAAAACAATTATAGTAAATTAAAACCAAAAATCAAAAACCGTAATTAGTTTTTTTAATAACCGAAACGAAACCGATCTTAAAGAAGCACTCACACACACACACACACACACACGCGCGACCTAGATCTGAATGACCGTGGATAATCTACTGTCATGTCGTGTGTTATGTTATTGAGGTGTTCTAGTGTTCTACACTGCTAGAATTTATTGCCACTTCATCTGGTGAGATTACCTCAGCGTTCTCTAATGGAACTGACAATAAGAAATTAGTGGAAATGACTGATGCTTGGATGAACTGTCCACCACTCCCCATGTCTCACCTCCAAGGAGCTCTCTCTTTCTATCCACCACTCCCCTGCCTCACCTCCCAGGAGCTCTCTCTTTCTGTCCACTCCCCTGTCTCACCTCCCAGGAGCTCTCTCTTTCTGTCCACTCCCATGTCTCACCTCCCAGGAGCTCTCTCTTTCTATCCACCACTCCTCGTGTCTCACCTCCAAGGAGCTCTCTCTTTCTGTCCACTCCTGTCTCACCTCCCAGGAGCTCTCTCTTTCTGTCCACTCCCCTGTCTCACCTTCCAGGAGCTCTCTCTTTCTATCCACCACTCCTCATGTCTCACCTCCCAGGAGCTCTCTCTTTCTGTCCACTCCCCATGTCTCACCTCCCAGGAGCTCTCTCTTTCTATCCACCACTCCCCATGTCTCACCTCCCAGGAGCTCTCTCTTTCTATCCACCACTCCCCATGTCTCACCTCCCAGGAGCTCTCTCTTTCTATCCACCACTCCCCATGTCTCACCTCCCAGGAGCTCTCTCTTTCTATCCACCACTCCTCATGTCTCACCTCCCAGGAGCTCTCTCTTTCTATCCACCACTCCTCATGTCTCACCTCCCAGGAGCTCTCTCTTTCTGTCCACTCCCCATGTCTCACCTCCCAGGAGCTCTCTCTTTCTATCCACCACTCCCCATGTCTCACCTCCCAGGAGCTCTCTCTTTCTATCCACCGCTCCCCATGTCTCACCTCCCAGGAGCTCTCTCTTTCTATCCACCACTCCCCATGTCTCACCTCCCAGGAGCTCTCTCTTTCTATCCACCACTCCCCATGTCTCACCTCCCAGGAGCTCTCTCTTTCTATCCACCACTCCCCATGTCTCACCTCCCAGGAGCTCTCTCTTTCTATCCACCACTCCTCATGTCTCACCTCCCAGGAGCTCTCTCTTTCTATCCACCACTCCTCATGTCTCACCTCCCAGGAGCTCTCTCTTTCTGTCCACTCCCCATGTCTCACCTCCCAGGAGCTCTCTCTTTCTATCCACCACTCCCCATGTCTCACCTCCCAGGAGCTCTCTCTTTCTATCCACCACTCCCCATGTCTCACCTCCCAGGAGCTCTCTCTTTCTATCCACCACTCCCCATGTCTCACCTCCCAGGAGCTCTCTCTTTCTATCCACCACTCCTCATGTCTCACCTCCCAGGAGCTCTCTCTTTCTATCCACCACTCCTCATGTCTCACCTCCCAGGAGCTCTCTCTTTCTATCCACCACTCCCCATGTCTCACCTCCCAGGAGCTCTCTCTTTCTATCCACCACTCCTCATGTCTCACCTCCCAGGAGCTCTCTCTTTCTGTCCACTCCCCATGTCTCACCTCCCAGGAGCTCTCTCTTTCTGTCCACTCCCCTGTCTCACCTCCCAGGAGCTCTCTCTTTCTGTCCACTCCCCTGTCTCACCTCCCAGGAGCTCTCTCTTTCTGTCCACTCCCCTGTCTCACCTCACAGGAGCTCTCTCTTTCTGTCCACTCCCCTGTCTCACCTCCCAAGAGCTCTCTCTTTCTATCCACCACTCCTCATGTCTCACCTCCCAGGAGCTCTCTCTTTCTGTCCACTCCCCTGTCTCACCTCCAAGGAGCTCTCTCTTTCTGTCCACTCCTGTCTCACCTCCCAGGAGCTCTCTCTTTCTGTCCACTCCCCATGTATCACCTCCCAGGAGCTCTCTCTTTCTATCCACCACTCCTCATGTCTCACCTCCCAGGAGCTCTCTCTTTCTGTCCACTCCCCTGTCTCACTTCCCAGGAACTCTCTCTTTCTATCCACCACTCCTCAAGTCTCACCTCCCAGGAGCTCTCTCTCTCTGTCCACTCCCCATGTCTCACCTCACAGGAGCTCTCTCTTTCTGTCCACTCCCCATGTCTCACCTTCCAGGAGCTCTCTCTTTCTGTCCACTCCCCATGTCTCACCTCCAAGGAGCTCTCTCTTTCTATCCACCACTCCTCAAGTCTCACCTCCCAGGAGCTCTCTCTTTCTGTCCACTCCCCTGTCTCACCTCCCAGGAGCTCTTTCTTTCTATCCACCACTCCTCATGTCTCACCTCCCAGGAGCTCTCTCTTTCTGTCCACTCCCCTGTCTCACTTCCCAGGAACTCTCTCTTTCTATCCACCACTCCTCAAGTCTCACCTCCCAGGAGCTCTCTCTTTCTGTCCACCACTCCTCATGTCTCACCTCCCAGGAGCTCTCTCTTTCTGTCCACTCCCATGTCTCACCTCCAAGGAGCTCTCTCTTTCTATCCACCACTCCTCATGTCTCACCTCCCAGGAGCTCTCTCTTTCTATCCACCACTCCTCATGTCTCACCTCCAAGGAGCTCTCTCTTTCTGTCCACTCCCCATGTCTCACCTCCAAGGAGCTCTCTCTTTCTGTCCACTCCCCATGTCTCACCTCCCAGGAGCTCGCTCTTTCTGTCCACTCCCCATGTCTCACCTCCCAGTAGCTCTCTCTTTCTATCCACCACTCCCCTGTCTCACCTCCCAGGAGCTCTCTCTTTCTATCCACCACTCCCCATGTCTCACATCCCAGGAGCTCTCTCTTTCTATCCACCACTCCCCATGTCTCACTTCCAAGGAGCTCTCTTTCTATCCACCACTGCCATTAGCTGAGAACTGCCTCAACCCACCACCTTTCTGGTTAAGTAACGTCACCTACACTATGCAGTCAGTGTGTCTCCCTGAACACAGATCAGAAAGCCTTGTTGGAACCCAGCTAGGTATAATTACTCTGATGGAGATACAAACTGATAAGTACTGATCCCAGATCAGATAGCCTTGTTAGAACCCATCTTGGCAGAATTACTCTGAAGTTCAATAGCTAGATAAAGAAGGCTAACTTGCTAACATTGCCCATGACTGGAAGTAAGGCTAACGAGCAAGAATCTGATTATGGAGTTTGCATTTTTCTGGTATCGGTCCCCTTGTCCCCCGCCCGGTTTCGGTCTTGACTATGTCTCAGATCTCTTGTCCCCCACCTTGACTATGTCTCAGACCCCTTGTCCCCCGCCGGTCTCGGTCTTGACTATGTCTCAGATCTCTTGTCCCCCACCTTGACTATGTCTCAGATCTCTTGTCCCCCACCTTGACTATGTCTCAGGTCCCTTGTCCCCCACCTTGACTATGTCTCAGACCCCTTGTCTCCCGCCCGGTCTCGGTCTTGACTATGTCTCAGATCCCTTGTCCCCCACCTTGACTATGTCTCAGACCCCTTGTCCCCCGTCTTGACTATGTCTCAGACCCCTTGTCCCCCACCTTGACTATGTCTCAGACCCCTTGTCCCCCACCTTGACTATGTCTCAGACCCCTTGTCCCCCGTCTTGACTATGTCTCAGACCCCTTGTCCCCCACCTTGACTATGTCTCAGACCCCTTGTCCCCCACCTTGACTATGTCTCAGACCCCTTGTCCCCCGCCCGGTCTCGGTCTTGACTATGTCTCAGATCTCTTGTCCCCCACCTTGACTATGTCTCAGATCTCTTGTCCCCCACGTTGACTATGTCTCAGATCCCTTGTCCCCCACCTTGACTATGTCTCAGATCTCTTGTCCCCCACCTTGACTATGTCTCAGATCCCTTGTCCCCCGCCTTGACTATGTCTCAGACCTCTTGTCCCCTTGCCTTGACTATGTCTCAGACCCCTTGTCCCCCACCTTGACTATGTCTCAGATCCCTTGTCCCCCGCCCGGTCTCGGTCTTGACTATGTCTCAGACCCCTTGTCCCCCACCTTGACTATGTCTCAGACCCCTTGTCCCCTTGCCTTGACTATGTCTCAAACCCCTTGTCCCCTGCCCGGTCTCAGTCTTGACTCTGTCTCCCCCCCCTCCTGTCTTGTCTTCACTCTGAGTTGATTTGCTACGGTCTTGGTCTTGAATAAGTCTCGTTTTAGGTGGTCTCGAACACAATGCTGTATAACAGATTGAATAAAGATTGAATTTGTTATTAAAATGCTTTGTGGGTCTGTGTAATCTGAGGAAAATGTGTCTCTAATATGGTCATACCTTTGGCAGGAATTTTCTGCTCTCTCCTTCCTCCTCTCCCTAGGCAAGACAGTGACTAGGGTCTGGTTTCAATGGACTCTTTTTCTTAATAAAATACAAAATAGCAAGACGAAGGTCAGAGAGGTACATGTTTAATGAGTGCATTTCGCATATGACTAGTTTGCATCAACAACCTTAACTAAAACTACTGTAAAGGTTGTGACGTTCTGGAATGTCTGCCTTCGTGATTTGTTGGGAGAGTTTGAGACTATCCTCCCCCTCTCATTCTTAGCAGTGGCCAACAGGAGAGGACAGAACAAAGAGAGCTCTTATAATTTTCCAATAGCCTCCTCCAGTGCCGAGTCTGTATCTTATAGCGTTTGAGCCCTACGGTGTGTAGTGACCAGAGAGCTTATCGTTTTCCAATAGTCTCCTCCAGTGCCGAGTCTGTATCTTACAGCATTTGAGCCCTACGGTGTGTAGTGACCAGAGAGGGTTATCGATCCTCATAAGGTCATGTTTTGTTGTCAAATAACCACCACTGGAACCAATGAGAGGTCCTGACCTTTGTATTAATACCTATCCATCCACTACTGCTGCTGTTCCTCCATATTAGGATGTTAAGGTTGATTTGTTATGATGGCCCCTGTATCCACCCATGCAAAAAAAACATCTATAGCAAGACGAGTGACAAGTCTGGATTGGGGAAGTGTTTCTCAGGTCTCCAGTCTACCTCCAGTGGCTAGATAATACAGAGCTATTATTGGTGATAAAGACGGTATATCCTGCTCAGATGACTTGACCAATAACCTCCCTGAGGGGTAGAAGTCATCGTGAGCCAGTCCATAAGAAATACAATAATAATAAGATGGAATTGAGCTGAACTGCGTCCGCAGCACTTCAGTTTATTTTCCGTTTATTTTTTATTTATTTTGATGTCATCGTGCCGTGGATCTCGGTTCACTCCTGCTCGAGAGGGGAAATTGTTTTTTTTTCATTAGCCATGGACAGTTTGGGTATTTCATTGTGTCTTTGAATAAGGCTTCAGGGAAGCACACACGCACATACACTTATGTCTCTGAAGAGCACTCATCCCAGTGTCTGGCCATGACATCAAATGAAATACAAATACAAGAGGAGCTTCACGCTCTCGTCATGAAAGCTCTCTCTCTCTCTATTCAATTCAATTCAATGGTCTTTATTTGCATGGAAAACATAGAGTATGTTGACATTTCCAAAGCAAATGGAACAAAAAGGGAAATAAACACTGCAATATTTCACCTAACGGAGATGGCAGTTTATCAATGTCTGATTTGTTTTTAAATTCTTTGTGGGTCTGTGTGATCTGCAGGAAATGTGTCTCCTAATGTGGTCATACATGTGGCAGGAGGTTAGGAAGTGCAGCTCATAGCCTGTCTTCTCTTGAGAGCCAGGTCTGCCTATGGCGGCCTCTCTCAATAGCAAGGCTGTGTTCACTGAGTCTGTACATAGTCAAGGATTTTCTTAATTTAGGGTCAGTCACAGTGGTCAGGTCTGTGTACTCTCTGTTCAGGGACAGATAACATTGGAATTTGAGCAGTTTTTGGGGGGGTTGATTCTTTCCAGTGTGTCAAATAGTTATCTTTCTGCTTTCTCGTGATTTGGTTGTGTCCAAATCTGTTTCTGTCCTGGGGCTCTGTGTGGTCTATTTGTGTTTGTGAACAGAGCCCCAGAACCGGCTGGCTGAGGGTCCTCTTCTCTAGGTTCACCTCTCTGTAGGTGAGGGCTTTGTGGTGGAATGTGTGGGCATCACTTCCCTTTACGTGGCTGTAGAATTGAACAGCTCTTTTCTGGATTTTGATCATTAGCGGGTATAGTCATAATTCTGCTCAACATGCATTTTTTGGAGAATTTCTGTTTTACACTTAGTATATTTCTTGCTTTATTACTTGCCGAGTCTCGATTGGGTGTTTGTCCTATTTTGTGAATTCTCGGTTGGCGAGTGGACAACCACATAGAGCAGTGGGTTTGATATTTGATTTAAGTATTTTTAGCCAAATCCTAATTGGGATAAAATTTATTTTTTTTATGTTCCTTTTAAAAGAATAGAAGGCTCTATTTGCCTTGCCTCTTCGATCGTTTACAGCCTTGTGGAAGTTACCTGGGGTGTCGATGTTTAGGCCAAGGTAGGTATAATTATTTGTGTGCTATAATATAATCTAATATATACGGTTGAAGTCAGAAAATTACATACACCTTAGGCATTTAAACTCAGTTTTTCACAATTCCTGACATTTAATCCTAGTAAAAGTTCCCTGTCTTAGGTCAGTTATGATCATCACTTTATTTTAGGAATGTGAAATGTCAGAATAATAGTAGAGAGAAAAATTTATTTCAGCTTTAATTTCTATTAGTATTTGATAGCATTGCCTTTAAATAGTTTAACTTGGGTCAAACGTTTCAGGTAGCCTTCCACAAGCTTCCCACAATAAATTGGGTGAATTTTGGCCCATTCAACCTGACAGAGCTGGTGTAACTGAGACAGGTTTGTCGGCCTCCTTGCTCACAAGTGCTTTTCCAGTTCTGCCCGTACATTTTCTATAGGATTGAGGTCAGGGCTTTGTGATGGCCACTCCAATACCTTGACTTTGTTGTCCTTAAGCCATTTTGTAACAACTTTGGAAGTATACATGGGGTCATTGTCCATTTGGAAGACCCATTTGCGACCAAGCTTTAACTTCCTGACATGTCTTGAGATGTTGCTTCAATATATCATCGTTTTCCATCCTGATGATGCCATCTATTTTGTGAAGTGCACCAGTCCATCCTGTAGCAAAGCACCCCCACAACATGATGCTGCCACCCCTGTGCTTCACGGTTGGGATGGTGTTCTTTGGCTTGCAAGCCTCCCCCTTTTTCCGCCAAACATAACGATGGTCATTATGGCCAAACAGTTCTATTTTTGTTTCATCAGACCAGAGGACATTTCTCCAAAAAGTACGATCTTTGTCCCCATGTGCAGATGCAAACCGTAGTCTGGCTTTTTTTAATGGCGGTTTTGGAGTAGTGGTTTCTTCCTTGCTGAGCAGCCTTTCAGGTTATGTCAATATAGAATTGGTTTGACTGTGGATATAGATATTGTTGTACCTGTTTCCTCCAGCATCTTCACAAGGTCCTATGCTGTTGTTCTGGGATTGATTTGCCCTTTTCACACCAAAGTACGTTCAACTCTAGGAGACAGAACGCGTCTCCTTCCTGAGGGGTATAACGTCTGCGTGGTCCCATGGTGTTTATACTTGTGTACTATTGGTTGTACAGATGAACGTGGTATCATCAGGTGTTTGGAAATTGCTCCCAAGGATGAACCAGACTTGTGGAGGTCTACAATTTATTTTCTGAGGTCTTGGCTGATTTCTATAGATTTCCCCATGATGTCAAGCAAAGAGGCACTGAGTTTGAAGGTAGGCCTTGCAATACATCCACAGATACACCTCCAATTGACTCAAATTATCAGAAGCTTCTAAAGCCATGACATCATTTTCTGGAATTTTCCAAGCTGTTTAAAGGCACAGTCAACTTAGTGTATGTAAACGTCTGTCCCACTAGAATTGTGATACAGTGAATTATAAAGAAATAGTCTAAAAAAATTGTTGGAGAAATTACTTGTGTCATGCACAAAGTAGATGTCCTAACCGACTTGGCAAAACTATAGTTTGTTAACAAGAAATTTGTGGAGTGGTTGAAAAACAAGTTGTAATAACTAAGTATATGTAAACATCTGACTTCAACTGTGTACTGTATGTGATAAATATTATAAATAATGAACAGTAGCAGCGGCGTATGTTGATGAGTCAACAACAAAAAAAATATATATATATATTGTCGATATTTATTAGGTTAATAATCGGCTATTTAGCAGGCTTATGTCTTGAGGGTAGACTCTGTTCAGGGTCCACCCTCTACAACTGGATCCTGGACTTCCTGACGGGCTGCCCTCAAATGCTAGCGGTAGACAACAATTCATCCTCCACGCCGACCCTCAACACTTGAGGCCCCCCCTCAGGGCTGCTTAGTCCTGCTCCTGGTACTACCCGTTTACCAAGACCCAAAAGTGTTCTCTATGCTACCGCACGGCAAGTGGTATCGAAGTCTGCAACCAACCCTGTACAGCTTCTAACCCCAAGCCATAAGACTGCTAAATAGCTCATCAAATGGCTCCACCTGCGTTTACCCTTTTTTGAACTAACTCTCTTGCACTGACTCTACCCACACACACACACACACACACACACACACACACTACATCACACAAGCATTTTGTTACACCCGCAATAACATCTGACAAAAAAAAAAATGTGTCTGTGACCAATATAATGTTATTTGATTTGACAGCTAACCTTGTGGGAACACACAATTCAGTCCCATTCAAAATCTTATTTTCCCTAAACCTAACCCATACTCTTACCCTAACCTTAACCCTGACCCCTAAACCTAACCCGTATTCTTACCCTAACCTTAACCCTAACCCCTAAACCTAACCCGTACTCTTACCCTAACCTTAACCCTAACCCCTAAACCTAACCCATACTCTTACCCTAACCTTAACCCTAACCCCTAAACCTAACCCATACTCTTACCCTAACCTTAACCCTAACCCCTAAACCTAACCCATACTCTTACCCTAACCTTAACCCTAACCCCTAAACCATACTCTTACCCTAACCTTAACCCTAACCCCTAAACCATACTCTTACCCTAACCTTAACCCTAACCCCTAAACCTAACCCATACTCTTACCCTAACCTTAACCCTAACCCCTAAACCTAACCCATACTCTTACCCTAACCTTAACCCTAACCCCTAAACCATACTCTTACCCTAACCTTAACCCCTAAACCTAACCCGTACTCTTACCCTAACCTTAACCCTAACCCCTAAACCTAACCCATACTCTTACCCTAACCTTAACCCTAACCCCTAAACCATACTCTTACCCTAACCTTAACCCTAACCCCTAAACCTAACCCATACTCTTACCCTAACCTTAACAGTAACCCCTAAACCTAACCCATACTCTAACCTTAACCCTAACCCCTAAACCTAACCCATACTCTTACCCTAACCTTAACCCTAACCCCTAAACCTAACCCATACTCTTACCCTAACCTTAACCCTAACCCCTAAACCTAACCCGTACTCTTACCCTAACCTTAACCCTAACCCCTAAACCTAACCCGTACTCTTACCCTAACCCCTAAACCTAACCTGTACTCTTACCCTAACCTTAACCCTAACCCTAACCCGTACTCTTAACCTAACCTTAACCCTAACCCCTAAACCTAACCCGTACTCTTACCCTAACCTAACTCGTACTCTTTCCCTAACCTTAACCCTAACCCCTAAACCTAACCCGTACTCTTACCCTAACCTTAACCCTAACCCCTAAACCTAACCCGTACTCTTACCCTAACCTCAACCCTAACCCCTAAACCTAACCCGTACTCTTACCCTAACCCCTAAACCTAACCTGTACTCTTACCCTAACCTTAACCCTAACCCTAACCCGTACTCTTACCCTAACCTTAACCCTAACCCCTAAACCTAACCCGTACTCTTACCCTAACCTAACTCGTACTCTTTCCCTAACCTTAACCCTAACCCCTAAACCTAACCCGTACTCTTACCCTAACCTCAACCCTAACCCCTAAACCTAACCCGTACTCTTACCCTAACCCCTAAACCTAACCCGTACTCTTACCCTAACCTAACTCGTACTCTTTCCCTAACCTTAACCCTAACCCCTAAACCTAACCCGTACTCTTACCCTAACCTTAACCCTAACCCCTAAACCTAACCCGTACTCTTACCCTAACCTCAACCCTAACCCCTAAACCTAACCCGTACTCTTACCCTAACCCCTAAACCTAACCTGTACTCTTACCCTAACCTTAACCCTAACCCTAACCCGTACTCTTACCCTAACCTTAACCCTAACCCCTAAACCTAACCCGTACTCTTACCCTAACCTAACTCGTACTCTTTCCCTAACCTTAACCCTAACCCCTAAACCTAACCCGTACTCTTACCCTAACCTTAACCCTAACCCCTAAACCTAACCCGTACTCTTACCCTAACCTTAACCCTATCCCAAAAACCTAACCATAATCCAAACCCTAACCCTCACCCTCAACCGACAGTAATTTTAACCCTAATACTAAATTCTAACCTTAACCCTAAACCCCTTAGAAATAGCATTTGACCTTGTGAGGACCAAAATTAATATCCCACATTTGGTCAAATTTCTGGTCCCCACAAGACTAGTTAAACATGTCCACACACACACACACACACACACACACAATTACCACTGCTCCACATATGGTGTTGCTACAGCTCAGTCTATTATCTATCCTGTTGCCTGGTCACTTTACCTGTGCCTTTGTGCAGATTGCTACCTCAATAACCTTGTACCCCTAAACATCAACTCAGTACTGGTACTTCCTCTATGTAGCCATGTTATTACCTGGTACTCCCTGTATATAGCCATGTTATTACCTGGTACTCACTGTATATAGCCATGGTATTACCTGGTACTCACTGTATATAGCCATGATATTACCTGGTACTCACTGTATATAGCCATGATATTACCTGGTACTCCCTGTATATAGCCATGTTATTACCTGGTACTCCCTGTATATAGCCATGTTATTACCTGGTACTCCCTGTATATAGCCATGTTATTACCTGGTACTCCCTGTATATAGCCATGTTATTACCTGGTACTCCCTGTATATAGCCATGATATTACCTGGTACTCCCTGTATATAGCCATGTTATTACCTGGTACTCCCTGTATATAGCCATGTTATTACCTGGTACTCCCTGTATATAGCCATGTTATTACCTGATACTCCCTGTATATAGCCATGTTATTACCTGGTACTCCCTGTATATAGCCATGTTATTACCTGGTACTCCCTGTATATAGCCATGTTATTACCTGGTACTCCCTGTATATAGCCATGTTATTACCTGGTACTCCCTGTATATAGCCATGTTATTACCTGGTACTCTGTATATAGTCACGTTATTACCTGGTACTCTGTATATAGTCACGTTATTACCTGGTACTCTGTATATAGCCATGTTATTACCTGGTACTCCCTGTATATAGCCATGTTATTACCTGGTACTCCCTGTATATAGCCATGTTATTACCTGGTACTCCCTGTATATAGCCATGTTATTACCTGATACTCCCTGTATATAGCCATGTTATTACCTGGTACTCCCTGTATATAGCCATGTTATTACCTGGTACTCCCTGTATATAGCCATGTTATTACCTGGTACTCCCTGTATATAGCCATGTTATTACCTGGTACTCCCTGTATATAGCCATGTTATTACCTGGTACTCTGTATATAGTCACGTTATTACCTGGTACTCTGTATATAGTCACGTTATTACCTGGTACTCTGTATATAGCCATGTTATTACCTGGTACTCCCTGTATATAGCCATGTTATTACCTGGTACTCCCTGTATATAGCCATGTTATTACCTGGTACTCCCTGTATATAGCCATGTTATTACCTGGTACTTCGTATATAGCCATGTTATTACCTGGTACTCCCTGTATATAGCCATGTTATTACCTGGTACTCCCTGTATATAGCCATGTTATTACCTGGTACTCCCTGTATATAGCCATGTTATTACCTGGTACTTCGTATATAGCCATGTTATTACCTGGTACTCTGTATATAGCCATGTTATTACCTGGTACTTCGTATATAGCCATGTTATTACCTGGTACTCTGTATATAGCCATGTTATTACCTGGTACTTCGTATATAGCCATGTTATTACCTGGTACTCCCTGTATATAGCCATGATATTACCTGATACTCCCTGTATATAGCCATGTTATTACCTGATACTCCCTGTATATAGCCATGTTATTACCTGGTACTCCCTGTATATAGCCATGTTATTACCTGGTACTACCTGTATATAGCCATGTTATTACCTGGTACTTCCTGTATATAGCCATGTTATTACCTGGTACTCCCTGTATATAGCCATGTTATTACCTGGTACTCCCTGTATATAGCCATGTTATTACCTGGTACTTCCTGTTTATAGCCATGTTATTACCTGGTACTCCCTGTATATAGCCATGTTATTACCTGGTACTTCCTGTATATAGCCATGTTATTACCTGGTACTCCCTGTTTATAGCCATGTTATTACCTGGTACTTCCTGTTTATAGTCATGTTATTACCTGGTACTTCCTGTTTATAGCCATGTTATTACCTGGTACTCCCTGTATATAGCCATGTTATTACCTGGTACTCACTGTATATAGCCATGTTATTACCTGGTACTTCCTGTATATAGCCATGTTATTACCTGGTACTTCCTGTATATAGCCATGTTATTACCTGGTACTCCCTGTATATAGCCATGTTATTACCTGGTACTTCCTGTTTATAGCCATGTTATTACCTGGTACTTCCTGTTTATAACCATGTTATTACCTGGTACTTCCTGTTTATAGCCATGTTATTACCTGGTACTTCCTGTTTATAGCCATGTTATTACCTGGTACTTCCTGTTTATAACCATGTTATTTGTTTACTTGTTATTGTTATTCATTATTCACTGTGTATTTATTTACTGTTTCAATATTTCTACTTCATATTTTTTTTTTACCTTTAACTTGGTCTTTATATTGATTTGTATCTTTAACTCTGCATTGTTGGAAAAGGACCCGTCAGTAATCATTACACTGTTAGTCTACACCTGCTGTTTTACGAAGCATGAATTTCAACATCAGATCAAGCAATTCCCTTTCAGTTAAACATGAAGTCTGGTTTGAATGTGTTTTGGCTGTATCACAATCTCATGATCATACTGCTATTTCAAGTGCTAAGTACTATGTACATTTTAAAATGGCCAACATTAGTACACTGAAATGAATACAGGGCTATCGAATGTTTTATATTGTATCAAAGTCTCATCTGTGGCTGGCCCCATTGTTTTGCAGAGGAGGTAGAGGTGAGAGATGAATGTCAATGTGAGTGTGTGCATTCTCATTCTCAAACACTCATATGCACACAAAGAACACACACACACACACAGAGTCGTGCTGAGTCTCGGTGGTGCAGGCAGTGCTGTGCAGATGAAGGCCCATGAAATATGTATGTTTCTCAGCTATGTGTTTCATAAGAGGTAGTCATTGAAGATTCCTCAACCCATCTATATTAGAGGAACAGCAGGAATATTCGACACAACAGTCCATGTGGTTGGTAGAGTAGATGAGTCCGGAGGCATCCTGGGGAGAACGAGTGGTGGGGAATGCAGGAGTAGAGGATGGGAAGGTGAAGAAGAGACGTTAGACAACAGATTCCCAATGTAATTATGGACGGATTAATTATCTCTCTACTAGTAGTAGGGGACATTGTTAGTAGAGGAGAGGGGTGGTGAAAAGACAGTGTACAGGATGCATGGAAAAGACAGTGTACAGGATGCATGGTGTAACGACGAAGAGGGTTAGTCAATTGGAAGATTATTATGCCGTTGTTTCCCTCCCAGTTGTACTTCTAGTCATTAGTTATAATGCATTACGGTGCAGTTACAATACATTGCGAGACTTGTCATAAGCAGAGTGGGCCCGTATAATGTCTCATAATGATGCTGAATGAACCTGGTATTTCTTCACTCTTTGACCTCTGTTTCTCTCACAGGAAAACCCTTACATGTGCAACAACGAGTGTGACGCCTCCACAGATGAACTAGCCCACCCTCCAGAGCTCATGTTCGACTTCGAGGGACGCAACCCCACAACCTTCTGGCAATCCAGTTCATGGAATACGTTCCCCAAACCCCTGGAGGTCAACATCACGCTGTCCTGGAACAAAACTATCGAGCTGACGGACGACATCATCCTCACCTTCGAGTCCGGCCGCCCTGAGCAGATGCTTCTGGAGAAATCGTTAGACTACGGTAAAACCTGGACCCCTTACCAGTTCTACGCTACCGACTGCCTCGATGCCTTCACCATGGAGCCCAAGACGGTCAACGAGCTGACCCAGCGAACCCTCCTCGACATCATCTGCACCGAGGACTACTCCCGAGGCTACGTGTGGAAGTACGATAAAACCGTCCGTTTCGAGATCAAGGATCGGTTCGCGCTGTTCGCCGGACCGCGGCTACACAACATGGCGTCGCTCTACGGTCAACTGGACACCACCAGGAACCTGCGGGATTTCTTCACGGTGACGGACCTGAGGATACGGCTGCTGAAACCGGCCACCGGGGCCACCATGGTGGATGAGAACAACCTGTCCCGATACTTCTACGCCATCTCTGACATCAAGGTGCAGGGCAGGTAAGAGAGATGGTTCATTCGTTTTTATTAAAAAACTTCCATTCCATTGAGATCATATATCTATTTTACCATAGAGAGACCTGTGCCAACAGATATTGTATTGTGTGCCAAGGTATTTGTGATTGCTTTACATGGATCTAGGAACAAAGTTAGTTTGTTTCATTGTATTTGGTTTGGCTGTGATCAGGCTGCTCCAATCTACAGATAATCTACAAAACAAATGAAACACCAAAATAAAGTTTCTTAGTAACTGAGCCGCCACGATCCACCAGAACAGCTTCAATGCACCTTGACAGAGATTCTAGGGATTTTATTAATGGATCCCCATTAGCTGTTGCGAAGGTAGCAGCGACTCTTTCTGGGGTCCACACAAAACATGACATAATATAGAACATTAATTGACAAGAACATTTCAAGGACAAAACTACATACATTTTAAAATGGCACACATAGCCTGCATAACAATACACACACAATATGGCCAAAAGTATGTTTTCAAATCAGTGGATTCAGCTATTTCAGCCACCCCGTTGCTGACAAGTGTATGAAATCGAGCACACAGACATGCAATCTCCATAGACAATCATTGGCAGTAGAATGGCCTTACTGATGAGCTCAGTGACTGGTCAATTGGTGCCACCTTTCCAACACGTCAGTTCATCAAATTTATGCCCTGCTAGAGCTGCCATGGTCAACTGTAAGTGCTGTTAATGGGAAGTGGAAACATCTAGAAGCAACAACAGCTCAGCCGAAGTGGTAGGCCATTCAAGCTCACAGAACAGGACCTCCAAGTTCTGAAGCATGTAGCGCATAAAAATTGTCTGTCCTCGATTGCGATACACACTACCGAGTTCCAAACTGCCTCTTGAAGCAACTTCAGCACAATAAATGTTCGTTGGGAGCTTCTTAAAATTTGGTTGAGGAATAATGGTCTGGGGCTGTTTTTCATGGTTCAGGTTTGACCGCTTAGTTCCAGTGAAGGGAAATCTTGACACTACAGCATACATTCTAGACTATTCTGTGCTTCCAATTTTTCGGCAACAGTGCATAAAGCGAGGTCCATACAGAAATGGTTCGATGAGATCGGTGTGGAAGAACTTGACTGGCCTGCACAGAGTCCTGACCTCAACCCTATCAAGCACCTTTGGGATTCATTGGAACGCCGACTGCGAGCCAGGGCTTATCGCCCAACATCAGTGCCCGACCTCACTAATGCTCTTGTGGCTGAATGGAAGCAAGTCCCCGCAGCAATGTTCCAACATCTAGTGGAAAAACTGTTTGGAAAAACTGTTTTTCAGGTCCTGCACCTCTCAGGTCAGGTCGTCAAATTATTTTCATTAGTTGACTCCACCAGTATTTGGACATAACACTCGAAGCTATTTTCTTGTTGTTGTAACAAATGAGTGCAGAAATATTTTGGTTTGTTCTAAAGATCCTTGGTAGAGAGACACCACTTACCTCAATGATACTCCCACTGGCTTTGGTCTTTGTCATGGTAGCAACATAAGCTATGCTGTAACACTGTTCCAGACAGTGCAGGTTACAGGGAAGATGGAAACAGAATCAAACAGGGAACTAGACAGTCACAAGCTCGGGGCAATCTGTTAAGGGCACAAGGGCTAATCGAGTCGCGGGCTGTGTTCCCCCCCCTCAAGGAAACCCTACAGGCTTGATACGCAGCTAACTGTGGCAGCTAGGCTAGCTGCTACGCCATGCAGCTCATCAGACCGTTGGTCCCAGCAACTGATTCCAACCGCGTCGTGGGATCCAAACTCAAACGGTAGCTAGCTAGTAACCAAACTGTTTCAAGACTTTCAAAACAACAAATCGAGTTCTCCCTTTTTTCCGCACCTCCTCTATTGGAGGGATGCGGCACCATTTGTCCATGAGAAATTCCATAATTTGGTGTTTCCTTGATCATGGTGGAAAATGCTGTCTCAGGAGTTGCTCCAGAATCTCCCACAAGTGTTCAATTGGGTAGAGATCTGGTGACTGAGACACACACACATAATGGTGTAAAGTACTTAAGTAAAAAAATACTTTAAAGTACTACGTAACTATTTTTAGGGTATCTGTACTTCACTATTTATATTTTTGCCAACTAATTTCACTTCATTCCTAAATAAAATAATGTACTTTTTACTCCATACATTTTCCCTGACACCCCAAAAGTACTCGTTATATTTTGACAGAAAAAATTGTCAAATTCATACGCTTATCAAGAGAACATCCCTGGTCATCCCCTAATGCCTCTGATCTGGCGGACTCAGTAAACGCAAATGCTTCGTTTGTAACTCGTGACTCACCACCTGGATTCGGTCTTATGTATCAACATTTGAAATTGCGTCTTTTACATTACATAAAAGGAGAGACTCAGAGTTACAAAATGGTATATCATACAGTGCATTTGAGGAACAACGGGAAAGTAATTCTGCTTTGAAAGTTGATCAACTTGTAAACTCACTTTTGAGAAAATTGCCTGTTTTGCCATCTAGTGAAGAGCTCTTCTTTGTCTACAGCCATTCAGCATCGTTCACACCCTCACCCTAAGCTTTAGCCCCACCCATCTCACGTCGCTCTCAAAGCGCACACTTGATGCTCTGGCCGATGATTAGTTTACCTCTGGATAACATGAAAACAGCCTAACAAACTCGGCTGGCAGCAATTTCATTACACTTTTCTGCAGACGTTTACTGACACTGGCCATACTCAACGGGTGTTGTACACACGTCACGTAACGTTAGCTAACGAGCCAGCCAGCTAACGTTAGCTAGTTAAGGGGGCAAGGCGTTCCCCTCAGGGAACTCCACCCCCCCGTTCAGCTGAAAAGGTGGCACAGGGAATTCAAAAATATTCTTTAGAAATATTTAACTTTCACACATTAACAAGTCCAATACCTCAAATGAAAGATAAACACCTTGTTCATCTACCCATCGTGTCAGATTTTTAAAATGTTTTACAGCGAAAACACAACATATATTTATGTTAGACCACCACCAAACCAAAGAAAAAACGCAGCCATTTTTTCCAGCCAAAGATAGTCACAAAAGCAGGATTAGAAATAAAATAAATCACTAACCTCTTGTTAGACAGTACATTTGTTTTGTTCGATAATATGCATATTATATCCACAAATCTCGGTTTACATTGACGCCATGTTCAGAAATTCTTCCAAAATATCCGGAGGAATTATAGAAAGCTACGCCAGATAACAGAAATACTCATCATAAACTTTGACTAAAGATACATGTTCTACATATAATTAAAGATACACTGGTTCTTAATGCAACCGCTGTGTCAGATTTATTTTAAACGTTACGGAAAAAGCCTAACATTGCAATAATCTGAGACGGTGCTCAGGCGTAACAATATTTCTCCGCCATGTTGGAGTCAACAGAAATACAAACTTACAACATAAATATTCCCTTACCTTTGATGATCTTTCATCAGAATGTAGTGAAAGGAGTCCTACTTCCACAATAAATCGTTGTGTTGTTCCATAATGTCCAATACTAGTGTCCAAGTAGCTGCATTTGCTATCACTTTCAGCTCATGTGCCCAAAAACTGACTACTGGTCCAAGATAACTTGCATGAAAACTTCCAAAAGATATATTCCAGGTCGAATAAACTGGTCAAACTAAGTACAGAATCAATCTTCAGGATGTTATAGTCATATATATCCAATAACATTCCAACCGGATCATTCGTTTTCATCTGGGGCTGATTGGAACAGCCTTAGCATTCACAGAGAAATGCGCCACAGCAAAATGGCATTCTGTTGCGACACCGAATATTTTCCCTCCCATTAGGTCAAAGTTCACAGCAAAAGCTCCATTACACTTTCTACTGAATGAGGACATCTAGTGGAAGGCATAGGAAGTGCTTCCAGATCCATATCTTGTTGGGCAAGGAGGGAGCGATGACGTCAAAGTTGCCCCAACTTTCAGAATTTTACTTCTTGTTTGGAAGATTGCCTGCCCTATGAGTTCTGTTATACTCACAGACATAATTCAAACAGTTTTAGAAACTTCAGAGTGTTTTCTATCCAATAGTAATAATAATATGCATATATTAGCAATCTAGGACAGAGTTTGATGCAGTTCACTATGGGCATGCAATTCATATGGGCACGCAAGTGAAAATACTGCCCCCTATCCCCAACAAGTTAAACAAAATGCTGGGAGCTAACCAACCATGTTCAATGTTAGCTAGCTAACATTAGGCTCTAACTAGAACAGCACACGGCTGTAGGAAACAATCAATAACATTGGCTAGGGAGCCAGCCAGCTAACATTAGCAAGCTAGCTAACAGTAAACTTTAATTTTATATGAAATCACTTCGTCAAAAATGAGAAAACGTGATATATTTGACCTGCATATATCATCGTGCATGGACACGTCTCCCTGTCAGCAATGCCATACCACGGTTGCCCTCAGTTTGAAGAAGTCATCAGGTGTTTTCTCCATCCCTTTAGCTATCATACTTCCACTGACTTCAAAACTTGATTCTCCAGAAAGTGGAGAGCCACACTTATGCAGCTCCACTACACAATATATATATATTTTTTTAAAGCAGAGTTCGACATGATTACCAACACAGACTGACAAACTTCTTTGGCAAACCAATCCGAACTCCTCTCTCGGGTTGCCCAGCCCACTCATTATCTCAGCCAATCATGGCTAATGGGAAGTTTGCCAACTTTTTCTGTGGCTTAACAAGGCTCGTAATTTAACAATTTTATTCGTATTTACAGATGACATATGAGTTTGTTATTAAGACACATGAAAGTTCACATGTTCCAGAAGGCATTTCTGACAGAAAACGCATTTTGATTGTAATGGTTTTCCTGAGGTGAAGGAGAGGCGGACCAAAACGCAGCGTGGTTGTTATTCATTGTACTTTAATAAAGAAACTGTACATGAATAAACTAACAAAACAACAAACGTGCGAAAACCTAAAACAGTCCTATCTGGTGCAAACACAGAGACAGGAACAATCACCCACAAACACACAGTGAAACCCAGGCTACCTAAGTATGATTCTCAATCAGAGACAACTAATGACACCTGCCTCTGATTGAGAACCATACTAGGCCGAAACATAGAAATACCCAAATCATAGAAAAACAAACATAGACTGCCCACCCCAACTCACGCCCTGACCATACTAAATAATGAATACAAAACAAAGGAAATAAAGGTCAGAACGTGACATTGATTCAAAAAATAAATGTTCCAACAGCTCTCCTGTGAAGTGGTGACTTCATACTTATAGTTTCCTGAATCAGGTCACTATTATGTCTGAGTGTTGGAGTGTGCCCCTGGCTATCCGTTAATAAAAAAATAGAAAATTGTGCCGTCTGGATTTCTTAACATAAGGAACGTGAAATTATTTATACTTTTACTTTTGATACTTAAGTACATTTGAGCGATTCCAATAACTTTGATGCATAATAAGTATATTTAAAACCAACTGGGCATTTTTATACATGACCCTAAGGATGTTAATTGCTTAATTAACTACACCTGTGGGGAAGCACCTGCTTTCAATTTACTTCGTATCTTTCATTTACTCAAGTGTTTCCTTTATTTTGACTGTCACAGGTATATGGGAAACTACCTGATGTGAATACATTATGCTAAAGTGAGCTATTAGCTATCTTTAGTAAGGGCTCCACATATAGCATGATTTACACGCTACCCTGAATCAACCATTTTGTGTTTAATAATTTAATTTTAATTAAAGTCCTTTTATGTTTTATGAGCGGAATGCTCCGTTTTGCATTCTAATGAGAGCGGAATGCTCCGTTTTGCATTCTATTGAGAGCGGAATGCTCCGTTTTGCATTCTAATGAGAGCGGAATGCTCCGTTTTGCATTCTAATGAGAGCTGTGCCAGGGCCTGAATACACGGCTAACATCCCTATAATTATCAGAGTTACATTCCAAATGGCACCCTATTCATTACAATTACATACGGCCCTGGTCAAAAGTAGTGCACTATATAGGGAATGGGTGCTATGTGGGATGCAAGCCCAGATTTAAATTTGACCTCCATCTTTGGTGGAAAGCCAGGGAACCACCCCCGTCCCGTCATATTGTTGTTCACTTTGGAGAGTTAAACAGTCCCATCAAAACCACGCCCCTCATTATGATATTTCCCAGCATCCTCTACTGCAAGTTATTTTTTTAGGATTGTTTTTAATATCATTGTTTTGAATGTATATTGGTGGATTGATTAATCTTATTCTACTCAAAGATAAGTAACATACATTTGTCTAAACTAATCCAATGAGTTAGATTTATTGTACCTGTTGCTGAAATGGTTGTTCCCATTTAAATGGTTGAGGTAGTCTCCTTTACCAGAGTTCTTAATCCTTTTTAGTCATTCTGAATGTAGGTTGAATAAAAATCTCAACTGTTGGATAACTCTGGCTGGATTCCAAAAATGATTACACATCACTTTGCCAGCCAGCATAATGTGACTTGCAGGCCAGTGTATCTATTGTATTCTCATAGAGTTTAATTGTAATGATAGTATTCGCCTAGATACTCACTTGGGGATAACCACATGCCTTTAAAAGGGAAGTAATTCAATAAGCATGTCTCTGTAACTAACAAACACAGCCATGGGTGGCAACTCTACAATTCACTTAAAAAGAAAAGACACCCTAGGAAATTTGCAAATTAGGCTTTACACCACAGGTGTTAAAAAAAACCACCCCAAATTATTTTACAGTAGGTGTTAATTTCTTACACTGAGAATGTGTAACAGTGTCAGCACTAAGCAAAGTGAGTCTAGTTTACTCTAAATCAAGTGTTCGTCAACCTTTTCTGAGCAAGATCACTTTCGCAGTCAAAAGGCAAACCCATGATCTACCGCTCAGATTTATTTTTCAACGTGACTTAAAAAAAATGTAACAATTTTAATTGAATAAAATCAGTTCTGTAGGAATGAGGTTTGAGCAGTAGCCCTAATACATGATCACAGCATATTGGCTATATGATTGGCCTGCCAATATTGCTATTCTCAGACCATATTCCATTTCAAAGCTCGAGCTTTGAAAACAAAAGATCAGTTGGTGTAGCACTTGCGAGGCTCTGCAGAGCATACATTTAAATAATTATCTTTTTTATTTCACTGGACTGATGATACCTGCATCCGATGGTCATTGTGGGAACTTGGGAAAAGAACAAAGTCAAATCATGACATCAGTGATCTTCAGGTCAGAAAGTTGAAAAGTTTCCTGAGAAAGTTTCCTGAGTTTCCTGCTTGGATGACCGTTCAAAACGATTTTTCACAGTCAAATATACTTTGACTGTGAAACGAGTTCCCAGTTGTCTTGAACGCACTGAAGTTAAAAGTCAGGGATTTCCGAGTTCCCAGTTATTTTTGAACACGACATTAGTCTCAGTGCAGGGAGGGAGAGAGCAGCAGAGGGTCTGCTCTCTCCTTCCTGACCATAACTCCACCTGATGGAGTCACACCACATCTGCATCATGCACAAAGTCATGTTGTTCCTATGACCAGAGAAAGTGAAGTATAGAGTGCTTTCAGAAAATATTCAGACCCCTTGACTTTTTACAAATTTTGTTATGTTACAGCCTCATTCTAAAATGAATTAAATTGATTTTTCCCTCGTCAATCTAGACACAATACCCCATAATGATAAAATAAAAAAGGTTTTTAGAATGTTTTGCAAATTTATTTAAAATAAAAAACATACCTTATTTACAGAAGTATTCAGACCCTTTGCTATGAGACTCAAAATTGAGCTCAGGTGCAACCTGTTTCCATTGATCATCCTTGAGATGTTTCTAGATCTGGACTGGAGTCCACCTGGGGTAAATTCAATTGATTGGATATGATTTGAAAAGACACACACCTGTCTATGTAAGGTCCTGTAGTGCTCAGAGACAGGTTTGTGACGAGGCACAGATCAGGGGAAGGGTACCAAACAATTTCGGCAGCATTGAAGGTCCCCAAGAACTCAGTGGCCTCCATCATTCTTAAATTGAAGAAGTTTGGAACCACCAAGACTCTTCCTAGAGCTGGCCGCCCGGCCAAACTGAGCAATCGGTGGAGAAGGGCCTTGGTCAGGGAGGTGACCAAGAACCTGATGACAATGACCCTAAGCACACGGCCAAGACAACGCAGGAGTGGCTTCGGGACAAGTCTCAATGTCCTTGAGTGGCCCAGCCAGAGCCTAGACTTGAACCCGATCTAACATCTTTAAAAAAAATATATCTGTTTTTTTATTTAACCTTTATTTAACCAGGTAGGCTAGTTTGCAACTGCAACCTGGCCAAGATAAAGCAAAGCAGTACAACACATACAACAACAAAGATTACACATGGAATAAACAAACATATAGTCAATAATACAATAGAAAAAGTCTATATACAGTGAGTGCAAATGAGGTAGATTAAGGGAGGTAAGGCAATAAATAGGCCATTGGGACGAAGTAATTAAAATATAGCAATTAAACACTGGGATGGTAGATGTGCAGAATATATACAGTATATTATATATACAGTGCCTTGCGAAAGTATTCGGCCCCCTTGAACTTTGCGACCTTTTGCCACATTTCAGGCTTCAAACATAAAGATATAAAACTGTATTTTTTTGTGAAGAATCGACAACAAGTGGGACACAATCATGAAGTGGAACGACATTTATTGGATATTTCAAACTTCTTTAACAAATCAAAAACTGAAAAATTGGGCGTGCTCTTCGTCCAGTTTGAGGCGGGTAATTGCGGTTATTGTATAAAGCTCTTTTTGGTCATAAGAGACGGTGGCGGAAACATTATGTACAAAATAAGATATAGACAATGCAAAAAATAAATACAAAACCGCACAGTTGGTTAGGAACCGGTAAAAAAGGGTAGCCACCCACTGGGAAATTTGGGGACCCAGTGTCCAAAAAGACTATAACGTAGATATAGTAGATACGTGTCCAAACAGACTATAACATAGATATAGTAGATACGTGTCCAAACAGACTATAACATAGATATAGTAGATACGTGTCCAAACAGACTATAACGTAGATATAGTAGATACGTGTCCAAACAGACTATAACGTAGATATAGTAGATACGTGTCCAAACAGACTATAACGTAGATATAGTAGATACGTGTCCAAACAGACTATAACGTAGATATAGTAGATACGTGTCCAAACAGACTATAACGTAGATATAGTAGATACGTGTCCAAACAGACTATAACATAGATATAGTAGATACGTGTCCAAACAGACTATAACATAGATATAGTAGATACGTGTCCAAACAGACTATACGTAGATATAGTAGATACGTGTCCAAACAGACTATAACATAGATATAGTAGATACGTGTCCAAACAGACTATAACATTGATATAGTAGATACGTGTCCAAACAGACTATAACATAGATATAGTAGATACGTGTCCAAACAGACTATAACATTGATATAGTAGATACGTGTCCAAACAGACTATAACATAGATATAGTAGATACGTGTCCAAACAGACTATAACATAGATATAGTAGATACGTGTCCAAACAGACTATAACATAGATATAGTAGATACGTGTCCAAAAAGACTATAACATAGATATAGTAGATACGTGTCCAAACAGACTATAACATAGATATAGTAGATACGTGTCCAAACAGACTATAACGTAGATATAGTAGATACGTGTCCAAACAGACTATAACGTAGATATAGTAGATACGTGTCCAAACAGACTATAACGTAGATATAGTAGATACGTGTCCAAACAGACTATAACATAGATATAGTAGATACGTGTCCAAACAGACTATAACGTAGATATAGTAGATACGTGTCCAAAAAGACTATAACATAGATATAGTAGATACGTGTCCAAACAGACTATAACATAGATATAGTAGATACGTGTCCAAACAGACTATAACATAGATATAGTAGATACGTGTCCAAAAAGACTATAACATAGATATAGTAGATACGTGTCCAAAAACACTATAACATAGATATAGTAGATACGTGTCCAAACAGACTATAACATAGATATAGTAGATACGTGTCCAAACAGACTATAACATAGATATAGTAGATACGTGTCCAAAAAGACTATAACATAGATATAGTAGATACGTGTCCAAACAGACTATAACATAGATATAGTAGATACGTGTCCAAACAGACTATACGTAGATATAGTAGATACGTGTCCAAACAGACTATAACATTGATATAGTAGATACGTGTCCAAACAGACTATAACATAGATATAGTAGATACGTGTCCAAACAGACTATAACATAGATATAGTAGATACGTGTCCAAACAGACTATAACATAGATATAGTAGATACGTGTCCAAAAAGACTATAACATAGATATAGTAGATACGTGTCCAAACAGACTATACGTAGATATAGTAGATACGTGTCCAAACAGACTATAACATAGATATAGTAGATACGTGTCCAAAAAGACTATAACATAGATATAGTAGATACGTGTCCAAAAAGACTATAACATAGATATAGTAGATACGTGTCCAAACAGACTATAACATGGATATAGTAGATACGTGTCCAAAAAGACTATAACGTAGATATAGTAGATACGTGTCCAAACAGACTATAACATAGATATAGTAGATACATGTCCAAACAGACTATACGTAGATATAGTAGATACGTAGATACATGTGTGGAAAACATTTCATCGCAGATAATACATTTAACTTGTTTAGTATAGTCCTTTTGCAACACCACTTACTACGTGGAGCTGTGTGGTCCATGTGTTTGTGTTCTTAATGTTCTGGGATAGTAGCTAGCTAGCACTCACATGTCTGCTAGCATCGTCATGAAAAACTGGTGTGAGGCGAAAACCCCACAATATTATGTTTTTCTAAGTAGTGAAAATGCTCTGGTGCTCAGTAATCTTTAGACATGTACTTTTCTTAAAATGTAGTTTTGTAATTTGACTAAAGCAATCAGACAACAAGAAAATTGTGTTTTGAAAATGGGTCAATGTGGTAACTTACGGGCTGTTTTTTTTCCCCAACTGGATAATGTCCGAGAAGCAGGTGTTTTGGGGATATATTGCCACTGGTTTTGTTAGTCCAGAGACAAAGTCGAAGGCCAGCAGACCGGTGCCAATATATCCTCGAAAACACTGGATTCTCAGGCATTATTAATTTTATACAACACACACATAGTTGCCAAAGCTACAAAATAACAAAATGAAATAATCTGTAAATAATTTGGTAAACTACTCAAGTGAGAAAGGGGTGTGGAGCCTTCCCCTCGTTACATCCTCAAACAGCTCTGCAAAACGGTCTTTGTTTTGCCCGACGAGAATCACCATAAGGTGATGAGATCAAATCTGTATTACTGTAATTTGAGGAGAACAGCACACCATAAAATGATGAGATCAAATCTATATTACTGTAATTTGAGGAGAACGGCACACTATAAGGTGATGAGATCAAATCTATATTACTGTAATTTGAGGAGAACAGCACACCATAAGGTGATGATATAAAATCTATATTACTGTAATTTGAGGAGAACAGCACACCATAAGGTGATGAAATCAAATCTATATTACTGTAATTTGAGGAGAACGGCACACTTTAAGGTGATGAGATCAAATCTATATTACTGTAATTTGAGGAGAACAGCACACCATAACGTGATGATATAAAATCTATATTACTGTAATTTGAGGAGAACAGCACACCATAAGGTGATGAGATCAAATCTATATTACTGTAATTTGAGGAGAACGGCACACTATAAGGTGATGAGATCAAATCTATATTACTGTAATTTGAGGAGAACAGCACACCATAACGTGATGATATGAAATCTATATTACTGTTATTTGAGCTACCTGTGAGCTCAGTTCATGTCTTTAAAACCTCCGATAAACCCATGTGATCCTTTTGTAGCTCTGTTGGTAACACTAGGGTAGTAGATTTGATTCCTGCGACAACCCATACGTAAAATGTATGCACGAAAGCCTGTAAGTCGCTTTGGTTAAAAGTGTCTGCTATAAATGCAGATATTATTCTATATTTACATGTAAACATCCCCTTCTCAGACTCTAATATTAATATTCAGGAAGTCAGAACCCAATATTTACTCAAGTGTGGTAAACAAACACTGCTGATCTGTAAATTGCAGACCCTCTACGCTGCCTCCCAGCCCCATCTTCAGCCGATATCTCATTCTGCTATTCATTACATAGCTCAGCTAACGTGCGATTCTGACCATAGGTGGAACCGTAACGCAGATGAAAGGTGAAGAGAGGAGGTAGAGAGAGAAAAAGAGAGAGCGTGAAGGAGGGGAGTGGAGGAAGGGGTAGAGAGAGAGAGAGAGAGAGAGAGAGAGAGAGAGAGAGAAGGAAGGAGGGGAGTGAGTTCCCCTACTATTTGTGCTACAACTATTTGCACATTGTTAAAAACACTGTACATAGCTGATAATACTTTCAATGTTCATTTCTAAGATTTAAAAAAATAAAATTTGTCTTCTCACTTTTGTTAATTGTTTATTTGACTTGCTTTGGCAACATAAACAAATTTCCCATGCCAATAAAGCACCTTGAACTGAACTGAAGAAAGAAGAAGAAGAAGAAGAAGAAGAAGGAGAGAGCGAGAGAGCGAGAGAGCGAGAGAGAGAGAATGATTAGACTTTCTACCAATGTCAGTCAGCCCTCTGGATACTTACTATGGAATGGGAGAAAAGTTCTTATCACGGAACTCAGAATGTCCATTTGGTTTGAGAGGTTCTAGAACACTATCTACCACAGAGAGGTTTCTACCCTTCACATTATCTTATCCTCGTGTTTGAAGTGTCAGTGGGTGTTCTAAGGATATATGGTAAAAAATAAAAATGATGTACTGAGATGTCGAAAGCTTTCCACTCCATATAACTTACTGTAAGACCAGACCGAGGTAGCATCCCAAATGTCAGATATATAGTGCACTACTTTTGACAAGGAACCATAGGGGAATTAGGGTACCACGGGATGCATATTAGATGCTTGCTGTGCCACTCAATAGGTACCCTAAGGATCGGGGTTGGGATCAATTTTATGTGAAATAACGTTTTTTAAATTCACTATTGAAGTGGATAATGTACGTTTAAATTATTTTTGAATTTCAACAATCTTCAAGTTCCGGAATTGGAATGTAATTGAAATTAGACTGCTTGGACAACAGGAGAAAAAAAACATCCCTACTGCCTCTGATCTGGTGGACTCACTAAACAGAGAACATCCCTGGTCATCCCTACTGCCTCTGATCTGGAGGACTCACTAAACAGAGAACATCCCTGGTCATCCCTACTGCCTCTGATCTGGAGGACTCACTAAACAGAGAACATTCCTGGTCATCCCTACTGCCTCTGATCTGGAGGACTCACTAAACAGAGAACATCCCTGGTCATCACTACTGCCTCTGATCTGGAGGACTCACTAAACAGAGAACATCCCTGGTCATCCCTACTGCCTCTGATCTGGAGGACTCACTAAACAGAGAACATCCCTGGTCATCCCTACTGCCTCTGATCTGGAGGACTCACTAAACAGAGAACATCCCTGGTCATCCCTTCTAGCCTCTGATCTGGAGGACTCACTAAACAGAGAACATCCCTGGTCAACCCTTCTAGCCTCTGATCTGGAGAACTCACTAAACAGAGAACATCCCTGGTCATCCCTTCTAGCCTCTGATCTGGAGGACTCACTAAACAGAGAACATCCCTGGTCATCCCTACTGCCGCTGATCTGGAGGACTCACTAAACAGAGAACATCCCTGGTCATCCCTTCTAGCCTCTGATCTGGAGGACTCACTAAACAGAGAACATCCCTGGTCATCCCTTCTAGCCTATGATCTGGAGTACTCACTAAACAGAGAACATCCCTACTGCCTCTGATCTGGAGGACTCACTAAACAGAGAACATCCCTGGTCATCCCTACTGCCTCTGATCTGGAGGACTCACTAAACAGAGAGCATCCCTGGTCATCCCTACTGCCTCTGATCTGGAGGACTCACTAAACAGAGAACATCCCTGGTCATCCCTACTGCCTCTGATCTGGAGGACTCACTAAACAGAGAACATCCCTGGTCATCCCTACTGCCTCTGATCTGGAGGACTCACTAAACAGAGAACATCCCTGGTCATCCCTTCTAGCCTCTGATCTGGAGGACTCACTAAACAGAGAACATCCCTACTGCCTCTGATCTGGAGGACTCACTAAACAAAGAACATCCCTGGTCATCCCTTCTAGCCTCTGATCTGGAGGACTCACTAAACAGAGAACATCCCTACTGCCTCTGATCTGGAGGACTCACTAAACAGAGAACATCCCTGGTCATCCCTTCTATCCTGTGATCTGGAGGACTCACTAAACAGAGAACATCCCATGTCATCCCTTCTAGCCTCTGATCTGGAGGACTCACTAAACAGAGAACATCCCTGGTCATCCCTTCTAGCCTGTGATCTGGAGGACTCACTAAACAGAGAACATCCCATGTCATCCCTTCTAGCCTCTGATCTGGAGGACTCACTAAACAGAGAACATCCCTGGTCATCCCTTCTAGCCTCTGATCTGGAGGACTCACTAAACAGAGAACATCCCTGGTCAACCCTTCTAGCCTCTGATCTGGAGGACTCACTAAACAGAGAACATCCCTGGTCATCCCTACTGCCTCTGATCTGGAGGACTCACTAAACAGAGAACATCCCTGGTCATCCCTACTGCCTCTGATCTGGAGGACTCACTAAACAGAGAACATCCCTGGTCATCCCTTCTAGCCACTGATCTGGAGGACTCACTAAACAGAGAACATCCCTGGTCATCCCTTCTAGCCTCTGATCTGGATGACTCACTAAACAGAGAACATCCCTACTGCCTCTGATCTGGAGGACTCACTAAACAGAGAACATCCCTACTGCCTCTGATCTGGAGGACTCACTAAACAGAGAACATCTCTGGTCATCCCTACTGCCTCTCATCTGGAGGACTCACTAAACAGAGAACATCCCTGGTCATGCCTTCTAGCCTCTGATCTGGAGGACTCACTAAACAGAGAACATCCCTGGTCATCCCTTCCAGCCTGTGATCTGGAGGACTCACTAAACAGAGAACATCCCATGTCATCCCTTCTAGCCTCTGATCTGGAGGACTCACTAAACAGAGAACATCCCTGGTCATCCCTTCTAGCCTCTGATCTGGAGGACTCACTAAACAGATAACATCCCTACTGCCTCTGATCTGGAGGACTCACTAAACAGAGAACATCCCTGGTCATCCCTACTGCCTCTGATCTGGAGGACTCACTAAACAGAGAACATCCCTGGTCATCCCTTCTAGCCTCTGATCTGGAGGACTCACTAAACAGAGAACATCCCTGGTCATCCCTTCTAGCCTGTGATCTGGAGGACTCACTAAACAGAGAACATCCAATGTCATCCCTTCTAGTCTCTGATCTGGAGGACTCACTAAACAGAGAACATCCAATGTCATCCCTTCTAGTCTCTGATCTGGAGGACTCACTAAACAGAGAACATCCCTGGTCATCCCTACTGCCTCTTATCTGGAGGACTCACTAAACAGAGAACATCCCTGGTCAACCCTTCTAGCCTCTGATCTGGAGGACTCACTAAACAGAGAACATCCCTGGTCATCCCTTCTAGCCTCTGATCTGGAGGACTCACTAAACAGAGAACATCCCTGGTCATCCCTACTGCCTCTGATCTGGAGGACTCACTAAACAGAGAACATCCCTGGTCATCCCTTCTAGCCACTGATCTGGAGGACTCACTAAACAGAGAACATCCCTGGTCATCCCTACTGTCTCTGATCTGGAGGACTCACTAAACAGAGAACATCCCTGGTCATCTCTACTGCCTCTGATCTGGAGGACTCACTAAACAGAGAACATCCCTGGTCATCCCTTCTGCCTCTGGTCTGGAGGACTCACTAAACAGAGAACATCCCTGGTCATCCCTTCTGCCTCTGATCTGGAGGACTCACTAAACAGAGAACATCCCTGGTCATCCCTTCTGCCTCTGATCTGGAGGACTCACTAAACAGAGAACATCCAATGTCATCCCTACTGCCTCTGATCTGGAGGACTCACTAAACAGAGAACATCCCTGGTCATCCCTTCTGCCTCTGATCTGGAGGACTCACTAAACAGAGAACATCCAATGTCATCCCTACTGCCTCTGATCTGGAGGACTCACTAAACAGAGAACATCCCTGGTCATCCCTTCTGCCTCTGATCTGGAGGACTCACTAAACAGAGAACATCCCTACTGCCTCTGATCTGGAGGACTCACTAAACAGAGAACATCCCTGGTCATCCCTTCTGCCTCTGATCTGGAGGACTCACTAAACAGAGAACATCCCTGGTCATCCCTACTGTCTCTGATCTGGAGGACTCACTAAACAGAGAACATCCCTGGTCATCCCTTCTGCCTCTGATCTGGAGGACTCACTAAACAGAGAACATCCCTGGTCATCCCTTCTGCCTCTGATCTGGAGGACTCACTAAACAGAGAACATCCCTGGTCATCCCTACTGTCTCTGATCTGGAGGACTCACTAAACAGAGAACATCCCTGGTCATCCCTTCTGCCTCTGATCTGGTGGACTCACTAAACAGAGAACATCCCTGGTCAACCCTTCTAGCCTCTGATCTGGAGGACTCACTAAACAGAGAACATCCCTGGTCATCTCTACTGCCTCTGATCTGGAGGACTCACTAAACAGAGAACATCCCTGGTCATCCCTTCTAGCCTCTGATCTGGAGGACTCACTAAACAGAGAACATCCCTGGTCATCCCTTCTAGCCTATGATCTGGAGGACTCACTAAACAGAGAACATCCCTGGTCATCCCTTCTAGCCTCTGATCTGGTGACTTTCACTTTTACCGGAGTTCATTTTATATTTAAAATCTTTACTTTACTTTAATTCAAGTATGACAATTTAATACTTTTGTCCACCTCGGCCCAAACCTGATAAGGATAGAGTCACATGAGTGAAGTTGGGAGGAAATTCAGCTGCCACTTAAAGTCTTTCAGAAGCACCCTGCTTCGTCACACCTCATTCCAGTCTTCCTGGCAATGATATGACAGGGTCCATATGGCTCTTGCCTCAAAAAACAATTATAGACTTTTTGCAACCACTCAAAGTGGATGATAAATCTACGTGAGGAAAAACAGCGTGTTTTGTTAGTTTGACAAAGTCACTCGTAGGCACGACGATACTAATAACACTACATGTATAACTGAGTGTTTTTCACATGTAGCTCTTGTATTGTACTACGTTCTGCAAGTCATTAGACGCCGTGGACTAATCAACCACACACACACACAAAGTAAACATTTCAACTGTCTCACTTTTCAACACGTCACTCCTTTTTCCTCACTAGCATTTCACTGCACCCGGTATGACATCTGCTAGCTGGACTGTGGATGCATCCCATACACTTTGATTTGATTCACACATCAGTCTTATGACTGTTTTACTGTGTGTGTATGTGTGTGTGTGTGTGTGTGTGTGTGTGTGTGTGTGTGTGTGTGTGTGTGTGTGTGTGTGTGTACGGTCAGGCATGCACAGATCCGTAATGTGCTAGTATGGTCTCTCTCCCTCTCCATCGCTCCCCATCTCCCTCTCTCCCTCCCCTTCTCCCTCTCTATCGCTCTCTCTCGCTTCCCCTCCCTCCTCTCCATCGCTCCCCATATCTCTATATCCCTCCCCCCTCTCTATCGCTCTCTCTCGCTCCCCCTCCCTCCTCTCCATCGCTCCCCCTCTCTCTCAATTCAATTTCAATTTAAAGGCTTTGTTGGCATGTGAAACATTTGTTTATATTTCCAAAGTGAAATTGATAATATACAAAAGTGAAATAAACTTTACAAAAATATCCATAAACATTACAATCACAAAATTTCAACAAGAATAAAGACATTTCAAATGTCATATTAAGTGCAGATAGTTAAAGTAGAAAAGGGAAAATAAATAAACATAAATATGGGTTGTATTTACAATGGTGTGTGTTCTTCACTGGTTAACCTTTTCTGGTGGCAACAGGTCACAAATCTTGCTGCTGTAATGGCACACTGTGGAATTTCACCCAGTAGATATGGGAGTTTATCCAAATTGGGTTTGTTTTCGAATTCTTTGTGGATCTGTGTAATCTAAAGGGAAATATGTGTCTCTAATATGGTCATACATTTGGCAGGAGGTTAGGAAGTGCAACTCTGTTTCCACCTCATTTTGTGGGCAGTGTGCACATAACCTGTCTTCTCTTGAGAGCCAGGTCTGCCTACGACGGTCTTTCTCAATAACAAGGCTATGCTCACAGAGTCTGTACATAGTCAAAGCTTTCCTTAAGTTTTGGTCAGTCACTTTGGTCAGGTATTCTGCCACTGTGTACTCTCTGTTTAGGATCAAAGAGCATTCTAGTTGCTCTGTTTTTTTGTTAATTCTTACCAATGTAATAATTCTCTCTCTCTCTCTCTCTCTCTCTCTCTCTCTCTCTCTCTCTTTCTCTCTCTCTCTCTCTCTCTCTCTATCTGATCAAAACGAGATTATACCGATTCAACAACCAAATGGTGAATCCAATATGGTGACCATTGGACTTACCAATGGTCATACTGATTTATTATTATTTTTTCAATTTCTGACAATTAGAACATATTTTTCAGCCGAATCTCCTAGTTCTAAGAAGTCCAGGTTACTCTCTCTGGAACTCTAGAACTCTCTAGAACTCTATTCATGCCCCAATGGGAAAATGACACACACAGATAATACATTTGGTGCTGTACAGGTAAAACTTACCCCAGTGGGAAAACATGAGAAGTAAATACTCCATTTGGTTACAGTACAGCTCAGTTAGAACTTGTGTGAGTCCCAAATGGCACCCTATTCCCTATGTAGTGCACTACCTTTGTCAAAATTAGTACACTATAAAGGCAATGGCGTGTCATTTAGGTCCCAGCCTTGACCCTACAGACAGTACAGCTGGGGCCCAGCTTTGACCCTACAGACAGTACAGCTGGGACCCAGCTTTGACCCTACAGACAGTACAGCTGGGACCCAGCCTTGACCCTACAGACAGTACAGCTGGGACCCAGCTTTGACCCTACAGACAGTACAGCTGGGACCCAGCTTTGACCCTACAGACAGTACAGCTGGGACCCAGCCTTGACCCTACAGACAGTACAGCTGGGACCCAGCTTTGACCCTACAGACAGTACAGCTGGGACCCAGCCTTGACCCTACAGACAGTACAGCTGGGACTCAGCCTTGACCCTACAGACAGTACAGCTGGGTCTGTGGTACTGTAAAGGCTGTTGGTATTCCTGTTTATCCACTGTCTCGACGGAGAGCTTATGTTGATGTGTTTCCCTCTGTCTCTCATTCATTATTTAGGTGGACAGAAAAAGGCCCTAATGAGTACTAATTAAACATCAGAGACTGACTGGGGTGTGTGTGTGTGTGTGTGTGTGTGTGTGTGTGTGTGTGTGTGTGTGTGTGTGTGTGTGTGTGTGTGTGTGTGTGTGTGTGTGTGTGTGTGTGTGTGTGAGAGAGAGAGAGAAAGATAAGAAAGGTATTAAATATGTGTGTTTGTGAAAGAGAGAACTTTGGCAATGTTAACATATGGTTCCCATGCCGATAAAGCCCTTCAATTGAAAAAAAATGAATTGAATTGAGACAGAGAGAGAACTGTGTGTGCAAACGCTCGTGTGTCTGTGTTTATTAGGGTAGTAAACACCAGCAGTAATTTAAACCTTACTTGCTGTCAATCTGGTCAGAACTGTTATGCCGGACAGCCTTGATCCCATAGGTGGCACAAGTACCCCCTCAGATTGGTCCTGTTTTAAAACATTTAAATATGTTTTTTTTTTTGTATTTAAACGTATTCATGTATTTGTCACTGGTTTCAGGAAACTAAACGTTTGTCGCGTGTCACTACCTCACAGGAGCGCCATCTTTTTTTTTTAAATCAAAATGTGCTTTTTGGCAGAAATGCCTTCTGGAACATGTGAACTGTCCCCAGTCCACCTGACTGTGCTGCTGCTCCAGTTTCAACTGTTCTGCCTTATTATTATTCGACCATGCTGGTCATTTATGAACATTTGAACATCTTGGCCATGTTCTGTTATAATCTCCACCCGGCACAGCCAGAAGAGGACTAGCCACCCCACATAGCCTGGTTCCTCTCTAGGTTTCTTCCTAGGTTTTGGCCTTTCTAAGGAGTTTTTCCTAGCCACCATGCTTCTACACCTGCATTGCTTGCTGTTTGGGGTTTTAGGCTGGGTTTCTGTACAGCACTTTGAGATATCAGCTGATGTACGAAGGGCTATATAAATAAATTTGATTTGATTTGATTTGAACTTTCATGTGCATAACAAACTTGTATGAAATCTGTAAATATGAATACAATTGTTAAATTACGAGACAAGTTGGTTTAGCTATGGATAAAGGCAGCAAATTTCCCGCTAGCCATGATTGGCTGAGATGAGTGGTCTGGACATGCCGAGAGATGAGTTCGGATTGGTCTGCCATGTAGCATGCTTCTGTCTACACCATGAGCTTTGTAGGTAATCCTTTCCAACGCAGCTTTTTTTAAAGATAGCACATAGAACTGCATAAGTGTTGCTCTGGAGGACCAAGTTTTGAAATCAATGGAATTAGAGTATGATAGCTAAGAAGATGGAGAAAAGAGAATACACAGAAGGCTGTTGTATAAAACGTCATTCTCCGGATTACATCTTGAAACTAAGGGCAACCATGGCGTCCGTGACAGAGAGGGACAAGTGTCTATCCATGTATACGGGTAAGAGAGTCTAGCTAGCTACATTTTCAGATATTACACATTTCTAATTTTGTAAGAAAGCCGTTTAAATTTCAAGTTAAAGTGTACTGTTAGCTAGCCTCTCTGGTACATCTCGACAACAGCCAGTGAAATTGCAGGGCGCCAAATTTAAAACAACAGAAATCCCATAATTAAAATTCCTCAAACATACAAGTATTATCCACCATTTTGAAATCTCATAATTTAAATTCCTCAAGCATACAAGTATTTTACAACATTTTAAAGATAAACTTCTTGTAAATCCAACCACAGTGTCCGATTTCAAAAATGCTTTACTGCGAAAGCACACGATGTGATTATGCGATTATGTTAGGTCAGCACCTAGTCACAGAAAACCATACAGCCATTTTTCCAGCCAAAGAGAGGAGTCACAAAAAGCAGAAATTGAGATAAAATTAATCACTAACCTTTGATGATCTTCATCAGATGACACTCATAGAATTTCATGTTACACAATACATGTATGTTTTGTTCGACATTTATATCCAAAATTCTCAGTTTACATTGGCGCGTTATGGTCAGAAATGCATGGTCTCAAACAAACATCTGGTGAAAGTGCAGAGAGCCACATCAAATGACAGGAATACTCATCATAAACATTGATAAACGATACAAGTGTTAAACATAGGAATAAAGATAAACTTCTCCTTAATGCAACCGCTGTGTCAGATTTCAAAAAGGCTTCACGGAGAAAGCACACTGCGATTATGTTAGGCCTGCAACTAGCCACAGAAACTCATAAAGCCATTTTCCAGCCAAGGAGAGTGTCACAAACGTCAGAAATAGCAATAAAATTAATCACTTACCTTTGATGATCTTCATCTGGTGGCACTCCCAGGTCTCCATGTTAGACAATAAATGTTTGTTTTGTTCAATAATGTCCCTCTTTATGACCAAATATCTGCTTTTTGTTCGCACATTTTGTCCAGTAATCCGAATGCTTAAGGCGCATGCACTAACTCCAGACTAAAAGTATTTTTTTTTAAGTACAATAAAAGTTAGTAGAAACATGCCAAACGATGTTTAAAATCAATCCTCCGGTTGTTTTTATCATAAATAATCAATAATATTTCAACTGGACAAAAGCTTCGTCAATAGGAAAGGAGAAACAAGAAAGGCGCATTCCCAATCAGGCGCATGGCTGATGAATGGAAATTTCCACTGGCCACTGATTGAAAGTGCAGTACCTCCCTCATTTTTCAGAGTAAAAGCCTGAAACAATGCCTAAAGACTGGCCACATGTAGAGGAAGCCACAGAGCTCGTGAACTGGGTCCCAAGTCTTTGTATGGTGGATAGGCTTTCAATGGAAAAACAGCCTTTCAAAATAATAGTACTTCCTGGATGGATTTTCCTCGGGTTTTCACCGGGTTTTTGCCTGCCATATCAGTTCTGTTATACTCACAGACATTATTTTGAATCCAAATCCAAATCCAAATCTACTAATTATATGCATATCCTATCTTCTGGGCCTGAGTAGCAGGCAGTTTAATTTGGACATGCTTTTCATACAAAATTCCGAATGCTGTCCCCTACCCTAGTGAAGCTTTAACAAAATACTCCATTATGCAAGTAACAACACTGCTCAAAAAAATTAAGGGAACACTAAAATAACACATCCTAGATCTGAATCAATGAAATATTCTCTGGCAAATGCCAAACGTCCTGCACGGTGTTGGGCTGTAAGCACAACCGCCACCTGTGGACGTCGGGCCCTCATACCCCTCTCATGGAATCTTTTTCTGACCGTTTGAGCAGACACATGCACATTTGTGGCCTGCTGGAGGTCATTTTGCAGGGCTCTGGCAGTGCTCCTCTTTGCACAAAGGCGGAGGTAGCGGTCCTGCTGCTAGGTTGTCGCCCTCCACGTCTCCTGATGTACTGGCCTGTCTCCTGGGAGCGCCTCCGTGCTCTGGACACTACGCTGACAGACACAGCAAACCTTCTTGCCACAGCTCACATTGATGTGCCATCCTGGATCAATCAATCAATCAAATTTATTTTATATAGCCCTTCGTACATCAGCTGATATCTCAAAGTGCTGTACAGAAACCCAGCCTAAAACCCCAAACAGCAAGCAATGCAGGTGAAGAAGCACGGTGGCTAGGAAAAACTCCCTAGAAAGGCCAAAACCTAGGAAGAAACCTAGAGAGGAACCAGGCTATGTGGGGTGGCCAGTCCTCTTCTGGCTGTGCCGGGTGGAGATTATAACAAAACATGGTCAAGATGTTCAAATGTTCATAAATGACCAGCATGGTCGAATAATAATAAGGCAGAATAGTTGAAACTGGAGCAGCAGCACAGTCAGGTGGACTGGGGACAGCAAGGAGTCATCATGTCAGGTATTCCTGGGGCATGGTCCTAGGGCTCAGGTCCTCCGAGAGAGAGAAAGAAAGAGAGAATTAGAGAGAGCATATGTGGGATGGCCAGTCCTCTTCTGGCTGTGCCGGGTGGAGATTATAACAGAACATGGCCAAGATGTTCAAATGTTCATAAATGATCAGCATGGTCGAATAATAATAAGGCAGAACAGTTGAAACTGGAGCAGCAGCACAGCCAGGTGGACTGGGGACAGCAAGGAGTCATCATGTCAGGTAGTCCTGGGGCATGGTCCTAGGGCTCAGGTCCTCCGAGAGAGAGAAAGAGAGAAGGAGAGAATTAGAGAACGCACACTTAGATTCACACAGGACACCGAATAGGACAGGAGAAGTACTCCAGATATAACAAACTGACCCTAGCCCCCCGACACATAAACTACTGCAGCATAAATACTGGAGGCTGAGACAGGAGGGGTCAGGAGACACTGTGGCCCACTCCGAGGACACCCCCGGACAGGGCCAAACAGGAAGGATATAACCCCACCCACTTTGCCAAAGCACAGCCCCCACACCACTAGAGGGATATCTTCAACCACCAACTTACCATCCTGAGACAAGGCTGAGTATAGCCCACAAAGACCTCCGCCACGGCACAACTTAAGGGGGGGGGGGGGGGGCGCCAACCCAGACAGGATGACCACATCAGTGACTCAACCCACTCAGGTGACGCACCTCCTCCAGGGACGGCATGAGAGAGCCCCAGTAAAGCCAGTGACTCAGCCCCTGTAATAGGGTTAGAGGCAGAGAATCCCAGTGGAAAGAGGGGAACCGGCCAGGCAGAGACAGAGCTGGATGAGCTGCACTACCTGAGCCACTTGTGTGGTTTGTAGACTCCGTCTCATGCAAACACTAGAGTGAAAGCACCGCCAGCATTCAAAAGTGACCAAAACATCAGCCAGGAAGCATTGGAACTGAGAAGTGGTCTGTGGTCACCACCTGCAGAACCACTCCTTTATTGGGGGTGTCTTGCTAATTGCCTATAATTTCCACCTGTTGTCTATTCCATTTGCACAACAGCATGAGACATTTATTGTCAATCAGTGTTGCTTCCTAAGTGGACAGTTTGATTTTCACAGAAGTGTGATTGACTTGGAGTTACATTGTGTTGTTTAAGTGTTCCCTTTATTTTTTTGAGCAGTGTATTTCAATAGAATGTTTATGATGTCACTGCAACAACTTTTGATAGACGAAGCTGGTAAATTCACTCTGGCTATCTATTTCGATTTCAGAGCACTCTCGTCAGAGTGCAGAATAACTGATGAATTTACGAACGCTAAACACCCGTTAAATATGGCCGGTGTCAGTAAACATTGGCAAACAAGCGCAATTAAATTGTAGCCAGCGTCACAGTTGGAGTTACTAACGCTCTTGATAACATAAAATCAGCCTAAACTGCTCTGCTAGTGCGAGTAAAATGGTCAGTAAGCCATTCTCTAATTTGTGTCTGGAAGTAGCTAGCATACTAGCTAAGGTTAGCCAGTTAGCTTGGGTGCTTGACTGCTGTTGTTGGGTCAGAACACTCGCATCAACCCTAATCCTCGGCCAGTGTTCAGCGTGTGCTCTGAATGCTCTAAGAGCAAAACGCTCTGAATTTACGAACAGCCAATCTGACAATGCTCTGAGTTTATGAACGCCTAGAGAGCACTCTGTCACTCCTGATTAAATTTACAAACACCCACGTAGTTTAAACCAGCCTTTAGCCTTGATCTTCAGTTGTTTACTACATACCCTTAAAGAGATGGGTGGGGCTAAAGCTTTTAAGTGGGTGTGAACAATGCTGAATGGGTGTAGACAAAGAAGAGCTCTCAAGCAGGTACTGAAACATTAAAGGGCCATTTTCTCAAAAGAAAGGTTACAAGTTTATCAACTTTAAAAGCAGAATTACTTTCCCCTTGTTGCGCAACTGTAGTGAATGACATACCATTTTCTAGCTTTTTCTGTGTCTCTACATTTATTGATTGTAAAAAAACACAATTTCAAATTTTGCTACACATTTCAGTGGGTCACATTTGTTGTTTCTCTGTAAAACTACTAGCCACGTAGCAATTTAATGAAATTGGCTTTAGCTTGCCCAGATATTTATTTTTTAATTTCATTTTAATTTTTTTTTTTACCGTTATTTTACCAGGTAAGTTGACTGAGAACACATTCTCATTTACAGCAACGACCTGGGGAATAGTTACAGGGGAGAGGAGGGGGATGAATGAGCCAATTGTAAGCTGGGGATGATTAGTTGACCATGATGGTATGAGGGACAGCATGGGAAGAGTTAACACCCCTACTCTTACAATAAGTGCCATGAGATCTTTAATGACCTCAGAGAGTCAGGGCACCCGTTTAACATCCCGTTTAACGACACGTTTACATGTTCCCAATCTCCCAGCCTCTTAACTAGCTACCATTTCAGGCTATCAATTAAGTTAGAGTAGCTAGCTTGTAGAACCATCTTATCTGACATGCCTGCTGGCAAGGTTAGTAGACTTTAGAAAAACAAACAATAACTAAATGTACTGAGTAAGACTCCTTTACATTCCTTACAATCATTTACCCAGATTTTACCCAGCACAGTTATTTTCTTTAATAAATAACCACCAGTCAGGAGGATACAGATATCTCAAGAGGTATGCTTAGATATGCAGAAAAAGGAAACATATTTTTACATAGAATTAAGCATAATGATTATGGCTCGAGACGGCAGGAAATGCTGTTTCAGCTGTTTGAAAATGCAACCCTGGACAAACCTGGTGCTTAGAAGTGTGGGTTGAATGAAGCCCTTTGTGTTGGTTGTGCTTCACAGGGTTTAGGGTCGGTGCTTGGACCTGCAGAGGTTGTAGAAGGTACGGGTTTCAAATAGTATGCCAATATTACACCGAGTTGAACCTTTATTGCTAGAAAGCTAACTGTAAACTTCAAATGCAATAATGCCTTTCCACCTCAGGTGGTACGATGCAGAGAACGAGTTAAGGTTTATAGGTATCTTTCGAGGTATCATGCTTCTACGTATCCTTCTGGGCATATGGGTTCGATCTATCCTTCTGGGTATCTGGCTTCTACGTATTTGAATTTGTATTTATTATGGATCCCCACTAATTCCTACCAAGGGAGCAGCTACTCTTCCTGGGGTTTATTATGGATCCCCATTAGTTCCTGCCAAGGCAGCTACTCTTCCTGGGGTTTATTATGGATCCCCATTTGTTCCTGCCAAGACAGCAGCTACTCTTCCTGGGGTTTATTATGGATCCCCATTAGTTCCTGCCAAGGCAGCTACTCTTCCTGGGGTTTATTATGGATCCCCATTAGTTCCTGCCAAGGCAGCTACTCTTCCTGGGGTTTATTATGGATCCCCATTAGTTCCTGCCAAGACAGCAGCTACTCTTCCTGGGGTTTATTATGGATCCCCATTAGTTCCTGCCAAGACAGCAGCTACTCTTCCTGGGGTTTATTATGGATCCCCATTAGTTCCTGCCAAGGCAGCAGCTACTCTTCCTGGGGTTTATTATGGATCCCCACTAGTTCCTGCCAAGGGAGCAGCTACTCTTCCTGGGGTTTATTATGGATCCCCACTAGTTCCTGCCAAGGCAGCAGCTACTCTTCCTGGGGTTTATTATGGATCCCCACTAGTTCCTGCCAAGACAGCAGCTACTCTTCCTGGGGTTTATTATGGATCCCCACTAGTTCCTGCCAAGGCAGCAGCTACTCTTCCTGGGGTTTATTATGGATCCCCACTAGTTCCTGCCAAGGCAGCCGCTACTCTTCCTGGGGTTTATTATGGATCCCCACTAGTTCCTGCCAAGGCAGCAGCTACTCTTCCTGGGGTTTATTATGGATCCCCACTAGTTTCAAAGCATCCACATTACATATAAAACAACAGATAAAACAGTGAACTATGTTTGTACTGAATGAGCTAAAGATAAAACAGTACATCATAGAACATCCCTACACCACCACATTATCCACAACACAATGTTCAATACCACCATACAACAATATCACAGTGTGTGAGTATGCATGTATTATTCTGGCTATAATTCTAACAAATTATTCTGTGTATCTGGGTTAGATCTATCCTTCTGGGTATCTGGGTTAGATCTATCCTTCTGGGTATCTGGGTTAGATCTATCCTTCTGGGTATCTGGGTTAGATCTATCCTTCTGGGTATCTGGGTTAGATCTATCCTTCTGGGTATCTGGGTTAGATCTATCCTTCTGGGTATCTGGGTTAGATCTATCCTTCTGGGTATCTGGGTTAGATCTATCCTTCTGGGTATCTGGGTTAGATCTATCCTTCTGGATATCTGGGTTAGATCTATCCTTCTGGGTATCTGGGTTAGATCTATCCTTCCGGGGATCTGACGTCTATGCATCCTTCTGGGTATGTGGATTGTAAGTCTGCTTCTGGGTATCTGGGTTCAGCTTATCCTTCTGGCTTCTATGTCTCCTGGATATCTGGGTTCAATCTATCTGTAGTATCCTTAAAGGCTTCTTAGAGTTACCACTCATGAGACTTAAGTACAGTTTAGTATTTAATTGTAACTTATAATTACATTATTTGATGCACCTGGTTTAAACTACCTGAAGCGTTCCTAATCATAGTTATATAGGCAAACACAGGAAATAGCTACGGATAGCGGAAAGCAAACCCCCGTCTTGAGTCAATACTGCCATCTACTGGTAAACATAAATATACCAGGTTACTAAATTCCCCCTTTAAAGCTAATAACCCAACTTAATTCCATTGTGAGCTATGCTATTTTCTTATTTAATTTTTTTCAAAAATGATCTCCTTTAGGATCTGAAAAAGTCTGGTGGACGTCTCTCTCTAATAGAGCGTCTCAGAGGTGGTGTAGCTGGTGCCACCAGATCTTCACCCCTTGATGGTGAAACAAAGTCCTTTTGTGGAGACTTCACAGGAGGAGGTCGTGCCGGGCTGGTGGTCTTAGGAAGTTGAGCATTGTTGGTCTCAGGTGGTTTGACCAACTGCAACTCTGGGTAATGTTCCAATGTCCTGTCCTGCTCGTTTAAGAATTGATCCAAATCTTCGGATGGAATTGGAATTTGAGCTCGGATCTGATCCACGTGTCTCCTTAGTCTTTGTCCACTTCCGATGATCACAGTGTAAGATACTGGTCCTGAGCAATCCTCAATGGTAGCTGGAATCCATTTAGGACCAAACCCATAGTTTCTTGTATAGACATCATCTCCAAGTGAGAAACGTCTGAGTTTGGCTCGGGTGTCATGATTACATGTTTGATTCCATTGCTTTTGTTGTATTTTCATTTTCAGGTCTGGTCTGATGAGATCCAAGGTTGACCTTTAACCTCCTTGACATCAATATTTCTGCAGGTGACAACCCAGTTGTAGCTTGAAGAGTAATCCTGTAGCTTAACAATAATTTTGACACCTTTGTTTCAATGCTGGGCACTTGCATCTTCCTCATCCCCTCCTTCAAGGTCTGAACCGCACGTTCGGCTAATCCGTTTCAAGATGGGTGAAAAGGGGCCGACGTTACATGCTGAATTCCATTTTGTTTCATAAAACTTGTGAATTCAGTGCTTGTAAAACAAGTAACATTGTCACTAACCAATATTTGCGGCAATCCCATAACACTGAAGCTTTGTCTCAACTTCTCAATCGTAGCATACGATGTTGACGTGTTTATGGGGTAAAGATCCATCCACTTTGAATGAGAATCATTCGGCACAAGGAACATTTTTCCTAGGAAAGGTCCAGCGTATTCCACATGTAGTCGTGTCCATGGTTTTTCTGGCCATTCCCATGGATGTAATGGCACGGTGGGGGGTGACTTCCTGTTACTCTGACAATCTGCACACCGGCTAACCTCATTTTCCACATCATGGTCCCTCTTTGGCCAGCAGACATATGACCTCACTAGGCCTTTCATTCTCGACATACCTGGATGTGACTGATGCAACAAATTCAGTAGCAAACCCCGCCCTTGTGGTGGGATAACTACTCTTGAACCCCACAGAACACATCCATCTCGAACACTCAATGCCAAGAGGCAAGTGTAGTAAGGCATGATCTGAGGCTCGGTCACTGTAGGCCATTCTCTCAGGATAAATTCATGCACTTGTGATAGAGTCACATCCTTTGAAGTCCATTGCCTGATTTGGGCTGAGTTCACCAGTGCATCATCCAACACATCAATCATCAAAACCTGGTCGTTTTCTTCTTCCTGAATTATGATTTCTGGAACGGGCAGCCTACTCAGAGCATCAGCATTCCCATGGTAAACCATCTACCTGGTTTGTAAATAATTCTGTACTCATAGGCCCCGAGCCACACAGCCCAATGTTGAACCATTTGTGGTACTGGCTTTTGTTCATGGAACAAAGAGATCAGAGGCTTATGGTCGGTCACGATAGTGAATGTTCTCCCGTACAAGTACTTGTGGAATCTCTGTATTCCGAATATGACAGCCAGTCCTTCCTTGTCCAGCTGAGAGTACCTTTTCTCCGCTGGCGTCAACATTCTTGACATGAACCCGATAGGTTTCTCTGCACCATTCTCCACCCGGTGTGATAGCACCGCTCCCACACCATACGATGAGGCATCACGCGATAAGATGAGATATCTGTCTGCTGAGTAGTGCATTAGCACTTCAGCTGATTGCAGTAACACCTTTGACTTTGCGAAAGCTTCTTCCGGTCTTTTTGACCATTTCCAGGCCACATCCTTCCTTAGCAGTTGATGCAGAGGAGCTAAGAGGGTAGAGAGGTTCGGTAGGAAGCGATTATAATAATTCAGTAAGCCTTGATAGGCTTTCAGCTCTGTAACGTTTGTCGGAGGTGGAGCTTCCACAACAGCCCTCACTTTAGCTTTGACAGTGTAACCCCTTGGCATCCACCTTGTGACCCAGGTACTGCACCTCATCAGCTAGTAACCGAAAGGTTGCAAGTTCAAATCCTCGAGCTGACAAGGTACAAATCTGTCGTTCTGCTCCTGAACAGGCAGTTATAACCCACTGTTCCTAGGCCGTCATTGAAAATAAGAAATTGTTCTTAACTGACCTGCCTAGTTAAATAAAGGTAAAAAATAAATTTAAAAAAAAGAGTGTACACTTGCTCCTCTTCAGCCGGAGACCGGCGTCCTCCATCCTCCTCAAAACTTCATCCAAGTTTCTGAGATGTTCCTCCTTCGTGACTCCCGTGACAAGAATGTCGTCGAGGTAAACCGCTAATTGTGTATCCCCTGCAGAATTCCCTCCATTGTTCTTTGGAAGATAGCTGGTGCAGAAGACACCCCGAAAGGTAAGCGGTTATAGGTAAACATCCCTCTGTGGGTGTTTATGGTCAGGTACTTCTGTGAAGCTTTAACCATTAGCACTTGATGATATGCGTGACTCTTGTCCAGTTTTGGAAACTGTTGCCCCCCGGTTAACGTTGAAAGCAAATCCTCCACTTTGGGGATGGGGTACTGCTCTAGAGAGGAAACTCTATTTACAGTAGCTTATAGTCACCGCATAATCTGATTGAACCATCTGGTTTTAGTATGGGAACAACTGGTGCTGCCCACTCAGAGAACTTGACAGGTACAATTAAATCCTCTGCTAAGAGTCTGTCAATTTCCACATCCACTTTAGGCTTCATGACATATGGAACTGATCTTGGCCTATAGAATCTGGGAGTAGCATCAGCAGCAACATGAATGGTAGCTTGGACCCCTTTTAATGTCCCTAGCTCTTCTTTGAAAACACTCTCAAGCTTTGAAAGCACCTGCTGTAGTGTCAATGTCTCTGTGGTGACATGTTCGATTTCATCCCAGTTCAATTTTATTTCCTCCAACCACCCTCTTCCTAGTAAGCTGGGGCCAGTACCTTCCACTACTAAGAGAGGCAGACTTTTCTTTTGTCCATGCTATTCCACTTGAACATCAGCAACTCCAATCACAGTGATCTTCTCCCCTGTGTATGTTTTGAGTTTAATGGGGGTGTCTCTCAGTTTAGGCACTTCAACGGTTTTCCACTTCCTATAGAATTGGGACCTGTTCATCAGCGTGACACTACAGCCAGTGTCTAGTTCAAACGGTACCTTTAATTAATTTATTCCCATTTGAATAAATTAATGAAATGAACAATGAAAGGCTTCACCTTCTTCATATTCGCCCCCTGTACACTGTACATTGAGAATGCGTGCTCTGCGTCTGCGCCCTCACTTTCACTTTCTATCACTTGATTAGAGCGGTAGCTAGAGCGTCAAGTGGCTTTTTTTTTTATTGCGGCACGCCCTCGCAATGTGGCCTATTATCCCACATGCATAACACTTTTCGTGTTTGAATTTACAGGCAAACGCTGTGTGTTTGCTTTTGCAACGATAACAGTCTCTCTTGGCTGCTGCACCACGGCTTTCCGTTCTTTGAAATTCAGCACGCTCAGAACTGCTCTCTTTTACTGTATGGCTCGCAGTTCCGCCCCTTGCCTGCAAATCCAGTGCATTTCTATTTGCGGACTCCATGGCCTGGGCCAGTTTGAGTGCATTCTCAAATGTGAGATTAGGCTCCGATAACAATCGTATTTGTATCCTGTCATCATTAATCCCACATATCACCCGATCGCGTAACATTTGCGATAATGTATTCCCATAGTTACAGTCCAATGCTAGTTCTCAACTCAGCCACATATTCCCCCACTGATTCTGTAGTATCCTTAAAGGCTTCTTAGAGTTGCAACTCATGAGACTTAAGTACAGTTTAGTATTTAATTGTGACTTAGAATTACATTCTTTGATGCACCTGGTTTAAACTACCTGAAGCTTTCTTAATCATGGTTATATAGGCAGACACAGGAAATAGCTACGGATAGCGGAAAGCAAACCCCCGTCTTGAGTCAATACTGCCATCTACTGGTAAACAGAAATATACCAGGTTACTACCAACCCCCATCTTGAGTCAATACTGCAATCTACTGGTAAACACAAATATACCAGGTTACTACACTATCCTTCTGGATATTTGGGTTCAATCTATCCTTCTGGGTATCTGGGTTCAATCTATCATTCTGTGTATCTGGGTTAAATCTATCCTTATGGGTATCTAGCTTCTACATATACTCTTGTTATTCTGGGTTCGATCTATCCTTCTGGGTATCTGGCTTCTACATATTCTTCTGGATATCTGAGTTCGATCTATCCTTCTGGGTATCTGAGTTCAATCTATCCTTCAGTCAATCTGTGTTCGATCTATCCTTCTGGGTATATGGCTTCTACATATCCTTCTGGATATCTGGGTTTGATCTATCCTTCTGGGTATCTGGTTTCAATCTATCCTTCTGTGTGACTGGGTTCGGTCTATCCTTCTTGGTTTCTCGCTTCTACATATTCTTCTGGGTATCTGGGTTCCATCTATCCTGATGGGTATCTGGCTTCTAAGTATACTTCTGCTTATCTTGGTTCGATCTATCCTTTTGGGTATCTGGGTTAAATCCATCCGGATGGGTGTCTGGCTTCTAAGTATACTTCTGCTTATCTTGGTTTGATCTATCCTTCTGGGTATCTGGGTTCGATCTATCCTTCAGGGAATCCGTATTCGATTTATCCTTCTGGATATATGGGCACCTGGCTTCTACGTATCCTACTGTGTTTCTGGGTTTGATCTATCCTTCTGTGTTTCTGGGTTTGATCACAAAGTAGAATTGTGAACCCAGCAAACAAAATTGTTGTCTTACAATAACAAAAGGTTCTTTGAATGTTCAATTCATGGAATACTTTTATAACACAGTGTGTTTCTTTGAGTTATGTTTGATTGACCATTTTAAAGATGTTATTGTTCATATCACAGTTGATTCATGGTTATCAGACAGGAAGAGAATCCTCAATATTGATAACATACTGTGTAAAAAGTATAAAAAGTATGGCTTTAGAAAGCTTAAAAGTAGATGATACAACCTCTGATTAATTCCCGTACATCTATAATTATTTTACAAAAATATTATATAATTAACAAAAAATATAAACGCAACATGTAAAGTGTTGGTTCCATGTTTCATCAGCAGAAAATAAAATATCCCAGAAATCTTCCATACGCACAAAAAGCTTATTTCACTCAAAATGTTGTGCACAAATGTGTGCACATCCCTGTTAGTGAGCATTTGTCCCTTGCCAAGATAATCCATCCACCTGACAGTTGTTGCATATCAAATTAGCTGATTTAAACAGCACATTAATTACACAGGTGCACCTTGTGCTGGAGGATAATAAGAGGCCACTCTAAAATGTGCAGATGTCTCAACTTTTGAAGGAGCGTGCAATTGGTTTGTATTATGCAGTACGTGTCATTGTTAGTTCCCTGTCTTTACAGTTGCCATGAAGAGTTCTGTAGAGTTTCAAGGTTTAATCGAACTCAGAGTTCTGTTCATGTCACTGTTAAATCCCTCATGGTTATCTGACAAGCAGAGAATGAAATCTATCTCCTCACTATTGATGGGATATTTAACTGAGGCTTTGCAAACCATACTATGGTACTGAAGAGGATACTGCAGATACTGTAAACTTAAGATAAAACTCTATTATTATTATTACTATTATTTTACATCTGCATCATCAAGAAGACAGGATGTCCTATGTTGTGATATTTCTGAAAGCATCATCATTTTTTATTATACTATCTTTACCATTTCTGAGAGAGTTGAGTTGAAGTCAAGGTTTTAGTAGTTCTGAGAAAAATACACCCTGTATGTGAGGATTTGATTTGAGTCGAACATTCCCTGAGGTGAAAGAGGGAAATTACACAGATATCCACTAGGTGCCAATCTATAAGCAGGTCTCCCAGAGAGTGATGCTTAATGTCACTGTCGTGGTTAACAGCTCAAATATCTTAATGTTCCCTTTGAAGTGTTATTTTAGCTAGGAGAGGGCGAGAGCGAGGGAAGGAAGGTAGGAGAGGGCGTGAGAGAGGGAAAGGAAGGCAGGAGAGAGAAGGAGAAAGAGGCAGGGAAGGTGGGACGGAGGGAGTTGCTCAGCAACACAACAACACAGCTGCCCTCATGCACCAGGCAGCCAGGCAGTGGTTGAAATCAAACCTAGGCTACTGGAGATAGTTGTATGTTGGTATTCAAGCAATGACCAGGACCTCAGCTTTACTGTACCAAATATCTGTTTGTTTTTTCCCTTGGAGAAAGAATGGAGTGTGACTAAAGTGGGGGTAGTTTATCTGCATGATAAACTACCCCCACAAAATATAATTTGCTATTCCTCTGGACATTTCCAAAAGCACCTGTTTTCACTATTTACAGTGTCTTGCGAAAGTATTCACCCCCCTTGGCATTTTTCCTATTTTGTTGCATTACAACCTGAAATTAAAATATTTTTTTTGGGGGGGGGGGGGGGGGGGTGGTATCATTTGTTTACACAACATGCCTACCACTTTAAAAATGTAAAAAATGTTTATATTTTTTATTTCACCTTTATTTAACCAAGTAGGCCAGTTGAGAACAAGTTCTCATTTACAACTGCGACCTGGCCAAGATAAAGCAAAGCAGTGTGACAAAGACAACAACACAGAGTAACACATAAACAAACATACAGTCAATAACACAATAGAAAAAAATCTATGTACTGTGTGTGCAAATGTAGAAGAGTAGTGAGGTAAAGTCAATAAATAGGCCATAGATGCAAAATAATTACAATTTAGCATTAAAACTGGAGTGATAGATGTGCAGATATTGATGTGCAAGTAGAGATACTGGGGTGCAAAAGAGCAAGAAGATAAATAACAATATGGGGATGAGTTAGTTGGGTGTGCTATTTACAGATGGGCTGTGTACGGGTACAGTGATCGGTAAGCTGCTCTGACAGCTGATACTTAAAGTTAGAGAGGGAGATATAAGTCTCCAGCTTCAGTGATTTTTGCAGTTCGTTCCAGTCATTGGCAGCTGAGAACTAGAAGAAAAGGCGGCCAAAGGAAGTGTTGGCTTTGGGGATGACCAGTGAGATATACTTGCTGGAGCGCCTGTTACGGTTGGGTGTTGCTATGGTGACGAGTGAGCTTAGATAAGGTGGGGCTTTACCTAGCAAAGACTTATAGATGACCTGGAGCCAGTGGGTTTGGCGACGAATATGTAGCGAGTGCCAGCCAACAAGAGCATACAGGTCGCAGTGGTGGGTAGTATATGGGGCTTTGGTGACAAAACGGATGGCACTGTGATAGACTACATCCAGTTTGCTGAGTAGAGTGTTGGAGGCTATTTTGTAAATGACATCGCCAAAGTCAAGGATTGGCAGGATAGTCTGTTTTACGAGGGTATGATGAGTGAAGGAGGTTTTGTTGCAAAATGGGAAGCCGATTCTAGATTTAATTTTGGATGAGAGATGATTAATGTGAGTCTGGAAGGAGAGTTTACAGTCTAGCCAGACACCTAGCTATTTGTAGTTGTCTTCATATTCTAAGTCAGAACCGTCCAGAGTAGTGATGATGGTTGGGCAGGTGCGGGCAGAAATCGGTTGAAGAGCATGCATTTGGTTTTACTAGCATTTAAAAGCAGTTGGAGGCCCCCGAAGGAGTTTTGTATGGCATTGAAGCTCGTTTGGAGGTTTGTTAACACAGTGTTCAAAGAAGGGCCAGATGTATACAGAATGGTGGGTCTGCGTAGAGGTGGATCAGAGACTCACCAGCAGCAAGAGCGACATCATTGAAATATACAGAGAAAAGAGTCGGCCCGAGAATTGAACCCTGTGGCACACCAATAGAGACTGCCAGAGGTCCGGACAACAGGCCCTCCGATTTGATACACTGAACTCTATCTGAGAAGTAGTTGGTGAACCAGGCGAGGCAGTCATTTTAGAAACTAAGGCTATAGGGTCTGCCGGTAAGAATATGGTGATTGACAGAGTCAGAAGCCTTGGCCAGGTAAATGAAGATGACTGCACAGTACTGTCTTTTATCGATGGCTGTTATGATATCAATTAGGACCTTGAGCGTGGCTGAGGTGCACCCATGACCAGCTCAGAAACCAGATTGCATAGTGGAGAAGGTACGGTAGGATTCGAAATGGTCGGTGATCTGTTTGTTAACGTGGCTTTCGAAGATTTTAGAAAGGCAGGGCAGGATAGATATAGGTCTGTAGCAGTTTGGGTCTAGAGTGTCTCCCCCTTTGAAGATGGGGATGATCAATACGAAAGAGAGGTTGAACAGGCTAGTAATAGGGGTTGCAACAATTTCGGCAGATAATTTTAGAAGGAGAGGGTCCAGATTGTCTAGCCCAGCTGATTTGTAGGGATCTAGATTTTGCAGCTCTTGGAGAACATCAGCTGTCTGGATTTGGGTGAAGGAGAAGCGGGGGGGGGCAAGTTGATGCAGGGGGTGCAGAGCTCTTTGCCGGGGTAGCGGTAGCCAGGTGGAAAGCATGGCCAGCCATAGAAACAAACAAAAACCTGAAAACTTGAGCGTGCATAACTATTCACCCCCCTAAAAGCTGCAGCAACTACAGCTGCAAGTCTCTTGGGGTATTTCTCTATAAGCTTGGCACATCTAGCCACTGAGATTTTTGCCCATTCTTCAAGGAAAAATGCTCCAGCTTCTTCATGTTTGATGGGTTCCACTGGTGTACAGCAATCTTTAAGTCATACCACAGATTCTCAATAGGATTGAGTTCTGGGCTTTGACTTGGCCATTCCAAGACATTTAAATGTTTCCCCTTAAGCCACTCGAGTGTTGCTTTAGCAGTATGCTTAGGGTCATTGTCCTGCTGGAAGGCGAACCTCCATCCCAGTCTCAAATCTCTGGAAGACTGAAACAGGTTTCCCTCAAGAATATCCCTGTATTACCGCCATCCATCATTCCTTCAATTCTGACCAGTTTCCCAGTCCCTGCCAATGAAAAACATCCCCACGGCATGATGCTGCCACACGCTTCACTGTGGGGATGGTGTTCTCGGGGTGCTGAGAGGTGTTGGGTTTGCGCCAGACATAGCATTTTTAGTTGATGGCCAAAAAGCTAAATTTTAGTCTCATCTGACCAGAGTACCTTCTTCCATATTTTTGGAGTGTCCCCCACATGCCTTTTATGCAAACACCAAAAATGTTTGCCTATTTTCTTTTTTAAGCAATGTCTTTTTCTGGCCTCTCTTCCTTAAAGCCCAGCTCCGGAGTGTACGGCTTAAAGGACAGATACTCCATTCTCTGCTGTGGAGCTTTGCAGCTCCTTCAGGGTTATCTTTGGTCTCTTTGTTGCCTCTCTGATTAATGCCCTCCTTGCCTGGTCATTGAGTTTTGGTCGGCAGCACTCTCTTGGCAGGTTTGTTGTGGTGCCATATTCTTTCCATTTTTTAATAATGGATTTAATGGTGCTCCTTGGGATGTTCAAAGTTTCAGATATTTTTTTATAACCCAACCCTGACCTGTTTGGACAGCTCCTTGGTCTTCATGGTGCCGCTTGCATGGTGGTGCCCCTTGCTTAGTTGCAGACTCTGGGGCCTATCAGAATAGGTGTATATATACTGAGGTCATGTGACAGATCATGTGGTACTTAGATTGCCCACAGTTGGACTTTATTGCACCAGATCTTATTTAAGGGCTTCATAGCAAAGTGGGTGAATACATATGCACACATCACTTTTACGTTTTTAAATGTTTTACATTTTTTTGAAACAAGTTATTTTTATAATTCCACTTCACCAATTTGGACTATTTTGTGTACGTCCATCACATGAAATCCAAATAAAAATCTATTTAAATTACAGGTTGTAAATGCAACAAAATAGGAAAAACACCAAGGGGGATGAAAACTTTTGCAAGGCACCGTACATCTCCCCCAGTCTGCTCCCTACTCCTCTGTAACTCTGACTTCATTGAAGGGCTGGGTGGTAGTCTAGTGGTTAAGAGGGTGGGCCAGTAACCAACAGGTTGTTGGTTTGAATCCCTGAGCTGACTATGTGAAATCTGTCAATGTGCCCATGAGCAAGACACTTAACCCTAATTGCTCCTTCTAAGTCGCTCTCGAATGAGAGTGTCTACTAAATGATTCAAATGTAAATGAAAAAATAATCACACATAAAGAGGCATAATGCCTACATCAATACACACCCCTCCGTAATACCCTGTCATTGATACAAATCACAGCTGTGAAGCTGGAGCAGTCCGCCCACCATGCAAATAACATTTTAATTTCACTTCACTTTCAAAATTTATAGCAGGGGAACCCAAACACACACACACACAGACAAACACACACACAGACAAACACACACACAGACAAACACACACACAGACAAACACACACACACAGACAAACACACACACACACAGACAAACACACACACACACACACACACAGACAAACACACACACAAAAAAACTAATATTTATCCGGCAATTTGGGGAAAGGAAAACATTATGGAGGGGCTGACATTATATTAGTGAGGATGTAAGACACAAACAATTTGCCCAGATATGTATTATATTAGTGAGGATGTAAGACACAAACAATTTGCCCAGATATGTATTATATTTGTGTGTAGTGTGTGTAGTGTATGTAGCGTGTGTAGTGTATTGGATTAGTAATACCCAGACGAATGAATTAAAAACAACGTTCCACCATTCAGAGAATGAGAAACGAGGTCTAATCGGACTCTTGAATTTCACGGTGACACATGGCACACCATAATGAGGGCTCAAGTCTCTCCCCAAATGTACTTCCAACAGATTTGAGAAACCCTCTAGAAAAATCACCCAGAGAAAACACCCCTCAGAGAGAACCTTTTTACTGTTTTTAAGCCTCGACTGAAATGGTAATGTTACATATTGGCTATGCCCTACTTTTCTCATTCTGAAAAGATGGCCACTCGGAGTTACACATTGATCTTTTTTTATTTTCATTATGTTGGCACTCAGACTGGATTTAGATTTTGGAGTGGAAGGTTAGCAACAGTGTGGTGTGTTTTGAATGACTGTAACAGAAATCGATCACACAGTGACTAAACCGTTTTCTTTGTTTTACGGCTACAAAATAAAAAAAGTACCCAACTGTCATACTTGAGTTCTAAGAAAGTTACTCATGTAACAGTGAAAGTCAGCCAGAAAAATACTACTTGAGTAAAATTCTAAAAGTGTTTGGTTTCATATATACTAAAGTATCAAAAGTAAATGTACACAAGTATAAATAAATTAAAATTCCTTATATTAACCAGATGGCACCATTTTCTTGTTTTTAAAATGTATGTATAGGCAGGGGCACAATCCAACATCTTTTACAAAAGACACGTGTTTAGTGAGACCGCCAGGCCATAAGCAGTAGGAATGACCACGTGTTCTCTTGTTAAGCGCTTGAATTTGAGAATTTCCTGTCCTGCTAATCATTCATAATGTAACGAGTACTTTTGGTTGTCAGGGAAAATGTATGGAGTAAAAAAGTACAATATTTTCTTTAGGAATGTAGTGAAGTAAAAGATGTCAAAAATAAGTAGTAAAGTACAGATACCCCCACAAAACAAGTTAATTAAGAAGTACGTGTAATGTATACTCAGGGAGAAGGTGTAGATTCAAGCTCAGAGCACTGCAGGAATCGTGGTCACAGGCAGGCAATGGTCATACACAGGTAGGGAAACAGGCGAATCAAAACTAGGACTGAAGGCTATAACTGGTTCTCACAAACGAGATAGGAAAAGGCTTAGTAGAGTCAAAACGAAAAATACCTCACAAAGGCACAAACAGAATGAGCTGAACTAAATAAGGAGCGGATGAGACCAGGTGAGTAACTAACAGGTGAAATCAATGAACAAAAATGAAAGACACCGCTTACGTTCTAGAACGCCAAGAAACAGAGCTACGTTCCAGAACACGAGTTTGACGAAGAAAATAAATACAGGACCTTACAGTACATTAAAGTACTTTACACCACTGTGGAAATACCAACAGTGACACAGCAACAAATGGATATTAGACAACATTAGCTCACCGTCAATTCATTTGGAAATTGAAAAGCAAAACAACAACGGAGTGTAGTTAATAGTATATAACGCACCATGAGTCACAACCATGAAAACAGTAAAAAGGTTTACATCCCAAATGGCACATATTCCCTATTTTAGTGCACTACCTTTACCCAGGGCCTGTATTGAATAGGGTGCCATTTGGGCCTTAGTCTCTACAGCCACTTCAATGAGTCCCTGCGCGTAAATGGAACGTTATTCCTTTTTTTATGCACGTTTCTCTGACCTTGAATTTAAGCATGAGAACAGCATGCAATTTACCCGCTATTCGTTCGGGTGGAGATCAAATAAATTAAGCTGTGGCGGAGGTGTGTCTACAGAACCGACGTATTCTGACGTTGGATTTAATTCTCTCATAATTCCGCCACCTTTACGCGCGAGGAAACCATGAATAAGGTCCAGTGAACCTACCGGTTCCAAGTGGAAAAAAAAAACATCGACTTCATTTTTGGGGAAATAACAGCATTCTCCATGCACTGTAATATATAATTTGATAAGAGCTATTGATAAGAACTAGGTAAATGAGTAATCAGTTTGGATAAGGGAATTGTAAATATAAATGACTATCTATTTTACCTTATTATAGCTGGAGACAAATGTGAAACCAGTCATATTGCAGCAAACTGAATTATATCAACATGTCAACTTTCCCAACGTAAAGTTTATGAAATGCTCTGCCATTACACAGATTTGAAATTGCACAGCCTTTTTACCTTTTTACCTATGACTCTCGAATGTCTTGATTGTAGGCTACCCTGACTTTCTATCATGTTACATTTTAGCCACTATCAGTATCGACCGTCAGTAGGCCTGATAACCACACATGTTAAACTGCTAATTTACTGTTAGTTCCCTTCAGTTTGGTATAGTCCACATTACCATTCCATTTAATTACATTGTTTTGTTTACCTTCATTTGCTTCCTCTGTAAATGTCGTCACGGCCATGTGGTTCTTGCTGAGGATAATTAGTAACAGTTGATAATATATAAAAGACATGCAGGCTAAATAAATCATTAGGGAGCAGAGCACAGACAAAGCCGTAACAGTTTGAGCCTGACACATGGCGCAATACTTGGCTGTGACGTCATGGTTAGTCCAGGCAACAGAGGAGGGTATATCCTACACTATTCTCCCAATTATAATATGTACACTAATCTTCCAACATGATCTCCTCGTGGATTTTTTTTATTTAACTAGGCAAGTCAGTTCATAAAGAACAAAGTCTTATTTACAATGACAGCCTACGAACAATGGGTTAACTGCCTTGTTCAGGGGCAGAACGACAGATTTTATTTTACCTTGTCAGCTCAAGGATTAGATCCAGCAACCTTTTGGTTATTGACCCAACGCTCTAGCCACTAGACTACCTGCCGCACCAAATGGATCATTGCTAAACAGAGAAAACAGAGAATAAACCGTGTACAGAACCATATCTCTACATGGATCCTACTGCTATAGTATACAGAGAATAAACCAGGTACAGAGCCATATCTCTACGTGGATCCTACTGCTATAGTATACAGAGAATAAACCAGATACAGAATCATATCTCTACATGGATCCTACTGCTATAGTATACAGAGAATAAACCAGATACAGAATCATATCTCTACGTGGATCCTACTGCTTTAGTAAACAGAGAATAAACCAGGTACAGAGCCATATCTCTACATGGATCCTACTGCTATAGTATACAGAGAATAAACCAGGTACAGAACCATATCTCTACATGGATCCTACTGCTATAGTATACAGAGAATAAACCAGGTACAGAGCCATATCTCTACGTGGATCCTACTGCTATAGTATACAGAGAATAAACCAGATACAGAATCATATCTCTACATGGATCCTACTGCTATAGTATACAGAGAATAAACCAGGTACAGAACCATATCTCTACATGGATCCTACTGCTATAGTATACAGAGAATAAACCAGGTACAGAACCATATCTCTACATGGATCCTACTGCTATAGTATACAGAGAATAAACCAGGTACAGAACCATATCTCTACATGGATCCTACTGCTATAGTATACAGAGAATAAACCAGGTACAGAACCATATCTCTACATGGATCCTACTGCTATAGTAAACAGAGAATAAACCAGGTACAGAACCATATCTCTACGTGGATCATACTGCTATAGTATACAGAGAATAAACCAGGTACAGAGCCATATCTCTACGTGGATCCTACTGCTATAGTAAACAGAGAATAAACCAGGTACAGAACCATATCTCTACATGGATCCTACTGCTATAGTATACAGAGAATAAACCAGGTACAGAACCATATCTCTACGTGGATCCTACTGCTTTAGTAAACAGAGAATAAACCAGGTACAGAGCCATATCTCTACATGGATCCTACTGCTATAGTATACAGAGAATAAACCAGGTACAGAACCATATCTCTACGTGGATCATACTGCTATAGTATACAGAGAATAAACCAGGTACAGAACCATATCTCTACGTGGATCCTACTGCTATAGTAAACAAATATCATGATAGCAAGACAGGAGGACACATTTCCTGCCTCTAGCTTTAGAAACAAGTATTTTCCCCAGGTCTCTCACTCTCCTCTCTCTCTCTCTACCTCTCTACCTCTTTCTACTTCCTCTCTCTCTACCTCATCTCTCTCTCTCTCTCTCTCTCTCTACCTCTCTCTCTCCTCTCTCTCTACTTCCTCTCTCTCTCTCTACTTCCTCTCCCTCTCCTCTCTTTCTACTTCTCTCTCCTCTCTCTTCTACCTCTCTACCTCCTCTGTCTCTCTCCCTCTCTCCCCCTCTCTCTCTCTCTCTCTCTCTCTCTCTCTACCTCTCTACCTCTTTCTACTTCCTCTCTCTCTACCTCCTCTCTCTCTCTCTCTACCTCTCTCTCTCCTCTCTTTCTCTACTTCCTCTCTCCCTCTCTACTTCCTCTCCCTCTCCTCTCTTTCTACTTCTCTCTCCTCTCTCTTCTACCTCTCTACCTCCTCTGTCTCTCTCCCTCTCTCCCCCTCTCTCTCTCTCTCTCTCTCTCTACCTCTCTACCTCTTTCTACTTCCTCTCTCTCTACCTCCTCTCTCTCTCTACCTCTCTCTCTCCTCTCTTTCTCTACTTCCTCTCTCCCTCTCTACTTCCTCTCCCTCTCCTCTCTTTCTACTTCTCTCTCCTCTCTCTTCTACCTCTCTACCTCCTCTGTCTCTCTCCCTCTCTCCCCCTCTCTCTCTCTCTCTCTCTCTCTCTACCTCCTCTCTCTTCTCTCTCTCTCTACCTCATCTCTCTGTCTCTCTCCCTCTCTCTACCTCCTCTGTCTCTCTATCTCTGTCTCTCCCTCTCACTCTCTCCCTCTCTATACCTCCTCTCTCTCTATCTCTCTCTATCTCTCGCTACCTCCTCTGTCTCTCTCTCTGTCTCTCTCTCTCTCCCTTCAGTTTACATGCAGCACATACAGTATCTCTCTCTTCCTCTTTCTCTCATGTAAAATACATCAAAGCATTCTCTGAGATCCCTGAAGGTGTATGAGGATCATCTTAGGTCAACCCAGTAGCGGCAGACCTTGAACTCTTTTGCCTAGCAGCCTGGGCCAAAGTTTCCTCTGTAGTAACAGCCTTCATCTCCCCACCCCTCAGTAGGAGTGTAAGGACTTCAGGGGTGTCCCAAATGGAGGGTGTCCTAAATGGCAACTCATTCCCTATATTGGGCATATAGTGCACTACTTAATAGTGCACTAGTCCTGATCAAACGTAGTGAACTATAAAGAGACTAGGGAGCCATTTGGGTTCTCAGACAAGGTTTTCATGAAGGAGCTCATGTATTTTATACAGTGGGGAGGATGGATTCCAACACAGAATCCTAGAAGACCTTGAAGTGAGTCTCATATGAAGGCTTCTGCACAGTAACAGAAGTCCTGTTTTGGAGGTCAGCTATTCTCTGAATTACTATAAAATTGACTTGTTACGCCTTCCATTTTAGGGAATTCTGGTTGGCGATGAGGCTACTCATTGGTCAATAGTCAAAAGGCGCAACTTTTGGTGCAATAACGTAAGCCTATGTTAGTGACCAGATCTAATAAGCAAAAGTATAAATATAAAATCCAAATGGTAGGCTATATCTAGCATATTAAAATATGTATGAAAATATGTATTTTTCCCATTCGGTTTCACACTGGCAACCAACCAAACCCTTCTTGCAACCAACACCCACTTTGAGAATCACTAGCTCACCCACGAGCTGTGTTGATTGGCGGTTTGCTGGTCCAATCAGAGGGCTGAGTGTGTGTCACATGGAGAGTGATCCACGGAGACTCTGTGCCACAAAACAAGTGACAAAACGTTGTAAAACCTGATCATTTTAAGGTATCAGTCTCAAGTTAAAGTCATGTGACTCGAGTTAAAGTCATGTGACTCGAGTTAAAGTCATGTGACTCGAGTCCACAACTCGGCATATAAGTGTCTCAAGTTAAAGTCATGTGACTCGAGTTAAAGTCATGTGACTCGAGTCCACAACTCGGCATATAAGTGTCTCAAGTTAAAGTCATGTGACTCGAGTTAAAGTCATGTGACTCGAGTTAAAGTCATGTGACTCAAGTTAAAGTCATGTGACTCAAGTTAAAGTCATGTGACTCGAGTCCACAACTCGGCATATAAGTGTCTCAAGTTAAAGTCATGTGACTCAAGTTAAAGTCATGTGACTCGAGTCCACAACTCGGCATATAAGTGTCTCAAGTTAAAGTCATGTGACTCGAGTCCACAACTCGGCATATAAGTGTCTCAAGTTAAAGTCATGTGACTCGAGTCCACAACTCGGCATATAAGTGTCTCAAGTTAAAGTCATGTGACTCGAGTCCACAACTCGGCATATAAGTGTCTCAAGTTAAAGTCATGTGACTCGAGTCCACATCTCGGCATATAAGTGTCTCAAGTTAAAGTCATGTGACTCGAGTCCACAACTCGGCATATAAGTGTCTCAAGTTAAAGTCATGTGACTCGAGTCCACAACTCGGCATATATGTGTCTCAAGTTAAAGTCATGTGACTCGAGTCCACAACTCGGCATATAAGTGTCTCAAGTTAAAGTCATGTGACTCGAGTCCACAACTCGGCATATAAGTGTCTCAAGTTAAAGTCATGTGACTCGAGTCCACATCTCGGCATATAAGTGTCTCAAGTTAAAGTCATGTGACTCGAGTCCACAACTCGGCATATAAGTGTCTCAAGTTAAAGTCATGTGACTCGAGTCCACAACTCGGCATATAAGTGTCTCAAGTTAAAGTCATGTGACTCGAGTCCACAACTCGGCATATAAGTGTCTCAAGTTAAAGTCATGTGACTCGAGTCCACAACTCGGCATATAAGTGTCTCAAGTTAAAGTCATGTGACTCGAGTCCACATCTCGGCATATAAGTGTCTCAAGTTAAAGTCGAGTATCGAGTCTTGAGGCTCCAAGTCTAAAGTTATTTTATTTTCTCTCAAGACAAGTCTCAGGTCATCAAATTTGTGACTTGACTCAGACTCGAGTCAAAGTCATGTGACTCGAGTCCACAACTCGGCATATAAGTGTATGTAAATTCTGATAGTTTAACTACAGAGACTGAGGTGATTGTACTGAGTGTGGGAGAGAGGTCCTTGCCAGAACACTTTCAACTTAAAACACACAGAGAACCATTTAAATAGACCACAACAGAAGCAATTACATACTCTTAAGAAAGTAAACTAACTGTAATAATATGACTGTTTGCTTGCATGCTGAAAAATAGATGACAGTAGTATTTGTAGTTATTATGGATCCCCATTAGCTCTTCCTGGGGTCCAGCAAAATGAAGGCAGTTTATATAATTTTTTAAAAACATTACAATACATTCACAACACACTGTGTGTCCTCAGGCACCTAATCCACCACTACCACATATCTACAGTACTAAATCCATGTGTATGTAGAGTGTGTGTGTGTGTGTGTGTGTGTGTGTGTGTGTGTGTGTGTGTGTGTGTGTGTGTGTGTGTGTGTGTGTGTGTGTGTGTGTGTGTGTGTGTGTGTGTGTGTGTGTGTGTGTGTGTGTGTGCACCATTGTTTGTGTTGCTTCACAGTCCCCGCTGTACAATAAGCTATTTTTTTAATCTGTTTATCGAATCTAATTTTACTGCGTCAGTTACTTGATGTGGAATAGAGTTCCATGGAGTCATGGCTCTATGTAGTACTGTGGAATAGAGTTCCATGGAGTCATGGCTCTATGTAGTACTGTGGAATAGAGTTCCATGTAGTCATGTCTCTATGTAGTACTGTGGAATAGAGTTCCATGTAGTCATGTCTCTATGTAGTACTGTGGAATAGAGTTCCATGTGGTCATGGCCATATTTAATACTGTGTGCCTCCCATCGTCTGTTCTGGACTTGGGGACTGTGAAGAGATCTCTGAAGGCATGTCTTGTGGGGTATGCATGGGTGTCCGAGCTGTGCGCCAGTAGTTTACCCAACAGCAACAAAGTAAGAATAGAATGTGCAGCATGTCGTGCTGGTTAAGTAATGGAGTGTGTGTTGGTTAAGTAATGGAGTGTGTGCTGGTTAAGTAATGGAGTGTGTGTTGGTTAAGTAATGTAGTGTGTGTTGGTTAAGTAATGTAGTGTGTGTTGGTTAAGTAATGGAGTGTGTGTTGGTTAAGTAATGGAGTGTGTGTTGGTTAAGTAATGGAGTGTGTGCTGGTTAAGTAATGCAGTGTGTGTTGGTTAAGTAATAGAGTGTGTGTTGGTTAAGTAATAGAGTGTGTGTTGGTTAAGTAATGGAGTGTGTGTTGGTTAAGTAATGGAGTGTGTACTGGTTAAGTAATGTAATGTGTGTTGATTAAGTAATGTAGTGTGTGTTGGTTTAGTAATGGAGTGTGTCTGCTGGTTAAGTAATGTAGTGTGTGTTGGTTAAGTAATGCAGTGTGTGTTGGTTAAGTAATGGAGTGTGTGTTGGTTAAGTAATGGAGTGTGTGTTGGTTAAGTAATGGTGTGTGTACTGGTTAAGTAATGGAGTGTGAACTGGTTAAAAACCTCTACAGGATTGGTGGGTCCCCCTCAGGACGAGTGAGCTAACGTAGGCTAATTAGCCTGAGCTTGTAAATAACAATAAAAATTCCCAGGATATCTGATATTGGCAGAAAGCTTAAATTCTTGTTAATCTAATTGCACTGTCCAATTTACATTAGCTATTACAGTGAAAGAATGCACAGTTATGGACTTGAAAAGTTATTAATAAACCAATTAGACACATTTGGGCAGTCTCGATATCACATTCAAACTTAAATCTGTTTTACCTTATTTCTATCAGCATGTCACATGTGCAACCAGAGGGAAAAAAAAGTGGTCAGATGATGCGGATGGTATAGGACGGTTTTACTAGCACAGAGTGGAATATGTTCCACCTCAGTCACCGGCTTCATCAATAAGTGCACTGACGACTTAGTCCCCACAGTGACCGTACGTACATATCCCAACCAGAAGCCATGGGTTACAGGCAACATCCACACCGAACTAAAGGCTGAAGCTGCCGCTTTCAAGGAGCGGGACGCCAATCCAGACGCTTTTAAGAAATCCCGCTATGACCTCAGATGAACCACCAAACAGGCAATACGTCAATACAGGAGGCATGGGTCCCCAGATCCTCAAAAAGTAATATAGCTTCACCCCCGAAAGCATCCTGACCAGGTGTCATCAATCCCTGGTAATGCAATTGCTCGGCATCCAACCGTAAGGCTCTACAGAGGGTAGTACGTATGGCCCAGTACATCATTGGGACCAAGCTTCCTGCTATCCAGGACCTATATATTAGGCATTGTCAAATGAAGGTCAAAAAAATGGTCAAAGACTCCAGTTACCCAAGTCATAGACTGTTCTCTCTGCTACTGCATGGCAACCGGTACCGGAGCGTCAAGTCTAGGTCCAAAAGACTCCGTAACATCTTCTACTCCCAAGCCATAAGACTGCTGAACTTACTTTAGTTTATTTAGTAAATATTTTCTATTCTATTCTATATCTATTTCTTGAACTGCATTGTTGATTCAGGGTTCGTAAGTAACTATTTCACGGTAAAGTCTATGACTGTTGTATTCGAGCTCATGTGACAAATTATTATTTTTTTTATTTGAATTAAAGTGTCCCTGTTTAGGTACATCACCAAGGGAGTGATACTGAGATGAGACAGACACAACTGGGGTTGGCTGCCTAACTTCAGGTGTTGTGCTGTGACTAGTTAGTAATGAGTAATTGCATTCAAATGTCAAAAGGCATTTCTTATAATGGGACCGGATGTGAGTAAAGATGTTCCACCGAGGGGAAAAAAGCCATTTCCTCACTATGACTGTAACATGGAGCTTCAAGGTACCAACTTCTGCATAATTTACTTACTTACACACTCCATACCAGGTGGTGTCAGAGGAAGACCCTAAAAAATGTCAAAGACTCCAACAACCCTAGTCATAGACTGTTCTCTTTGCTACCGCAGGACAAGCGGTACCGGAACGCCCAAGTCTAGGTCCAAGAGTCTCTTAAATAGCTTCTACCCCCAAGCCATAAGACTCCTGAACATCTAATCAAATGGCTACCCTAGACTATTTGCCCACCGCCCCCTTCTACACTGCTGCAACTGTCTGTAATTATCTATGCATAGCTACTTTAATAACTCTACCTACATGTACATATTATCTCAATTACCTCGACTAACCGGTGCCCCCGCATATTGACTCTGTACCGGTACCCCATGTATATATCCTCCACATTGACTCTGTACCGGTACCCCCTGTATATAACCTCTACATTGACTCTGTACCGGTACCCCCTGTATATAGCCTCCACATTGACTCTGTACCGGTACCCCCTGTATATGGCCTCCACATTGACTCTGTACCGGTACCCCATGTATATAGCCTCCACATTGACTCTGTACCGGTACCCCCTGTATATAGCCTCCACATTGACTCTGTACCGGTACCCCCTGTATATAGCCTCCACATTGACTCTGTACCGGTACCCCCTGTATATAACCTCCACATTGACTCGGTACCGGTACCCCCTGTATATAGCCTCCACATTGACTCTGTACCGGTACCCCTGTATATAGCCTCCACATTGACTCTGTACCGGTACCCCCTGTATATAGCCTCCACATTGACTCTGTACCGGTACCCCCTGTATATAGCCTCCACATTGACTCTGTACCGGTACCCCCTGTATATAACCTCCACATTGACTCTGTACCGGTACCCCCTGTATATAGCCTCCACATTTACTCTGTACTGTAATACCCTGTATATAGCCTCCACATTGACTCTGTACCGGTACCCCCTGTATATAGCCTCCACATTGACTCTGTACCGGTACCCCCTGTATATAGCCTCCACATTGACTCTGTACCGGTACCCCCTGTATATAACCTCCACATTGACTCGGTACCGGTACCCCCTGTATATAGCCTCCACATTGACTCTGTACCGGTACCCCCTGTATATAGCCTCCACATTGACTCTGTACCGGTACCCCCTGTATATAGCCTCCACATTGACTCTGTACCGGTACCCCCTGTATATAGCCTCCACATTGACTCTGTACCATAATACCCTGTATATAGCCTCCACATTGACTCTGTACCGGTACCCCCTGTATATAGCCTCCACATTGACTCTGTACCGGTACCCCCTGTATATAGCCTCCACATTGACTCTGTACCGGTACCCCCTGTATATAGCCTCCACATTGACTCTGTACCGTAATACCCTGTATATAGCCTCCTCATTGACTCTGTACCGGTACCCCCTGTATATAGCCTCCACATTGACTCTGTACCGGTACCCCCTGTATATAGCCTCCACATTGACTCTGTACCGGTACCCCCTGTATATAGCCTCCACATTGACTCTGTACCGGTACCCCCTGTATATAGCCTCCACATTGACTCTGTACCGGTACCCCCTGTATATAGCCTCCACATTGACTCTGTACCGTAACACCCTGTATATAGCCTCCACATTGACTCTGTACCGTAATACCCTGTATATAGTCTCCACATTGACTCTGTACCGTAACACCCTGTATATAGCCTCCACATTGACTCTGTACCGTAATACCCTGTATATAGCCTCCACATTGACTCTGTACCCTAACACCCTGTATATAGCCTCCACATTGACTCTGTACCGGTACCCCCTGTATATAGCCTCCACATTGACTCTGTACTGTACCACCCTGTATATAGCCTCCACATTGACTCTGTACCGGTACCCCCTGTATATAGCCTCCACATTGACTCTGTACCGTAATACCCTGTATATAGTCTCCACATTGACTCTGTACCGTAACACCCTGTATATAGCCTCCACATTGACTCTGTACCGTAATACCCTGTATATAGTCTCCACATTGACTCTGTACCGTAACACCCTGTATATAGCCTCCACATTGACTCTGTACCGTAATACCCTGTATATAGCCTCCACATTGACTCTGTACCCTAACACCCTGTATATAGCCTCCACATTGACTCTGTACCCTAACACCCTGTATATAGCCTCCACATTGACTCTGTACCGGTACCCCCTGTATATAGTCTCCACATTGACTCTGTACCGGTACCCCCTGTATATAGCCTCCACATTGACTCTGTACCGTAATACCCTGTATATAGCCTCCACATTGACTCTGTACCCTAACACCCTGTATATAGCCTCCACATTGTTATTTTACTGAACCTCTTTAATTATTTGTTATTTTTATTTGTTAAATTTTTTATGTATTTTTTTAAAACTGCATCGTTGCTTGTAAGTAAGCATTTCACTATAAGGCACATGTGACTAATACAATTTGATTTGATTTGATTCTGTCGATTCAACTCCACCCTCAACGTCTTAAGGAGCGTGACAACTTCCGGTGAAACTGGAGGGCCCGCAATTCAAATAAATAACCATAAATATGATGGATTTTAAACATTTAGTCACATATAAGTGTCGACTGAAATCTGAAATTCTTGTTAAACTATCTGCACTGTCCGATTTACAGTAGCTATTACTGCGAAAACATGCCATGCGAGGACGGCTCCCCACATCAAAATATTTTTCCACCGGCACAGGTTTCATACATTCACATATAACGATTAAATATTCACTTACTTTTTGAAAATCTTCCTCTGATTTGTCATCCAAAGGGTCCAAGCTATAACATGTAGTGTCGTTTTGTTAGATAAAATCCTTTATATCCCAAAAAGTCAGTTTAGTTGGTGCCATTTGAGTAATCCACTCGTTCAACTTGCTGAGAAAGGAATCTGAAAATCTACCCCTAAACTTTGTTTCAACAAGTCTAAATACGTTTCTATTTACTCCTCAGATAACCTAAAATGTAATCAAACTATAATATTTCAGAAAGAAGTACGCTCAATAGGACACCGATTTTAGCAGGTGGGTAATGTCTTCTTGGCGCGCCAAACACGACTGTGTCCTTCTACTAAAACTTCTTTCTTATTTGTTTTTGAACTTACAAGCCTGAAACCTTGAACATAGACTTCTGACACCTTGTGGAAGCCATAGGAACTGCATAAAGGGAGCTAACTTTCAATATGAACTTTCTGTTGCATTTCTAAGAGGATGGTCTCTCAACAAAAAACAAAATTCCATTAGGTTTTTCTTTACATTTTCTCCTACCATATCTATTGTGTTGTATTCTCCTACATTACACATTTAAACACAAGAGACACAGTAGACATTTAAACACAAGAGACACAGTAGACATTGACACATAAGAGACACAGTAGACATTGACACCTAAGAGACACAGTACACATTTAAACACAAGGATAAACGGTGAGAGAAATGAGGGTATACGGCGGTTTCAGACAGCGTTTTAGATAAGATGATAGATTATACTTCCATTATAAAGAGACTAACTAGTCTAGGAGGAATATAACCAATCATTAAAACTTAATGGTCTGCCCTACTCAATAGAGCAGAGGGACATACCTCTTGTGACGAGGACACACACACACAAACACACACAGGTGTGTGTCTGTGAGTTTCTGTCTGTGCGTTTGTGTGTGTGTGTGTGTGTGTGTGCGTGTGATTCTGTTTTAGCTGTTTTTTAATTAAGGGGAAGGTTACCATGGGGAGCCAGATTGAGGTGTATGTATAGAGGAGAGAAGAGGATAGTGGGGAGATAGTGAGAGGGAGAGAGAGAGAGAGAGAGAGAGAGTGAGACAGAGACAGAGAGAGAGAGAGAGAGAGAGAGACAGAGAGAGAGAGAGTGAGACAGAGAGAGAGAGAGAGAGAGAGAGAGAGTGAGACAGAGAGAGAGAGTGAGAGAGACAGAGAGAGAGAGAGAGAGACAGAGAGAGAGAGAGAGACACAGAGAGAGAGAGAGAGACAAAGAGAGAGAGAGACAGAGAGAGAGAGAGAGACAGAGAGAGAGAGAGAGAGAGACAGAGAGACAGAGAGACAGAGACAGAGAGAGAGAGACAGAGAGACAGAGATAGAGAGAGAGAGAGAGCGAGAGAGAGAGAGAGAGAGAGACAGAGAGAGAGAGAGAGACAGAGACAGAGAGAGAGAGAGAGACAGAGAGACAGAGACAGAGAGACAGAGAGACAGAGAGACAGAGAGAGAGACAGAGAGAGAGAGAGAGAGACAGAGAGAGATAGAGAGAGAGAGAGAGAGAGACAGAGAGAGAGAGAGAGACAGAGAGAGATACAGAGAGAGAGAGACAGAGACAGAGAGAGAGACAGAGAGAGAGAGAGACAGAGAGACAGAGACAGAGACAGAGAGACAGAGAGACAGAGACAGAGAGAGAGAGACAGAGAGAGAGAGACAGAGAGACAGAGACAGAGAGAGAGAGAGAGAGAGAGACAGAGAGACAGAGAGACAGAGAGAGAGAGAGACATAACCAAAAGTGTTATTTGGCTGTCCCCATAGGAAACACTTTGAAGATCCCTGTTTGATTTCAAGTAGAATACTTTTGGTTCTACATGGAACACAGAGGACGTCTACCTGGAACCAAAACGACTTCTACATGGAACCAAATATAGTTCTACTTGGAACCAAAAAGGTTTGAGTAACTTTGAAGAAAGACTTGGTTCATTTGGTTTCTTCTTGTTAACTCTCAATCAGCTCTCTGTTTAGTCCTCAATAAAGAGAACGTTATTGCCTGTGTCTCAAATGACACCCTATTCCCTATAGGGCACTATGTAGGGATTAGAGTGCCATTTGGGATGCCTTTGAATCCTGACTTTATTTAATGTGGTGTTCCCTTCACGGAGGGTTAGCCAAATTAGGTATTGTTTTAAATGCTGTTCCCTCCTCGAAGGGTTAGCCAAATTAGGTATTGTTTTAAATGCTGTTCCCTCCTCGAAGGGTTAGCCAAATTAGGTATTGTTTAAAATGCTGTTCCCTCCACAGAGGGTTAGCCAAATTAGGTATTGTTTTAAATGCTGTTCCCTCCTCGAAGGGTTAGCCAAATTAGGTATTGTTTTAAATGCTGTTCCCTCAACAAAGGGTTAGCCAAATTAGGTATTGTTTAAAATGCTGTTCCCTCCACAGAGGGTTAGCCAAATTAGGTATTGTTTAAAATGCTGTTCCCTCCACAGAGGGTTAGCCAAATTAGGTATTGTTTTAAATGCTGTTCCCTCAACGAAGGGTTAGCCAAATTAGGTATTGTTTTAAATGCTGTTCCCTCATCGAAGGGTTAGCCAAATTAGGTATTGTTTAAAATGCTGTTCCCTCCTCGAAGGGTTAGACAAAAATTAGGTATTGTTTTAAATGCTGTTCCCTCAACGAAAGGTTAGCCAAATTAGCTCTCGTTTTAAGAATAACGATGCGTTTTCCTCTCTCTCTTCCCTCTTAGTCTGATCTAAGTGGGAATTCCATGTAGGCCTAGTATACCCACTATTAAATTATAGAAGAGGCAACATTCCACCGCAAGGGCACAGTGAAATATCCTTGTATAGAGGAGGTGACTTGGTGAAACAACGTCGGCATGATGAGTGACCTTGTCTTAGACATGAAGATTTGTGTTAGCTTCCAAGTCAGTCATATTTGATTCAAGTCAATGAAATAGTTCATATTAATGTTATCACTGTAATCCATCTCGGAGAACCAACCCACAGCCTTTGGAACAAATAATAACGAGTATTTACATTCTGACTGTTGCATGGTGTTTTCCATCTCAGATCGAAGTGCAACCCGAACGAACGCCACTCTTATAGAAGATAATTTGTGTTCAATGACTTGTCTGGCTACGAATAAAGGTGAAATAAATATGATTGTCTGTTTTCCCTCCTCAGGTGTAAGTGTAACCTGCACTCCAACAGCTGCGTGTTTGACAAGGACAAGGGGAAGCTGGGATGTGAGTGTGAACACAACACAACAGGACCAGACTGCGGCCGCTGTAAGAGACACTACCACGGACGACCCTGGAGCGTCGGGTCCTACCTGCCCATCCCCAGAGGAACTGCTAACATCTGTGAGTAGACTACGTCTATCTAAAAACCAATTGTGGAAAAAGTTTCACTCGTTCAATAGAATCTAATCAAGTATAAAATAATGATATTTGAGGCATGTGGGCTTTTCGTCAATCTTGGAGGAGATTTCTGTCTGATCTGTCAGTTCCCAGGTCTCTGGCCAGGGGGCTCATTTCCTTAATACATCTAATGCAGGCTAACCCCAGGCTAACACCAGGAAAGCTAACTCTAGGGAAGCTAGAAGAGGAATAAGGTGCTATATCCAGCACTGAGGGAGAAGATGCTATTATCAGCCCAACACTGAAGGATAAGGTGTTATAGCCAGCCCAGCACCAAGGGATAAGGTGCTAAAATCAGCCCAACACTGAGGAATAAGGTGCTATAATCAGCCCAACACTGAGTGATAAGTTATTATATCCAGCACTGAGGGATAAGGTGTTATATCCAGCACTGAGGGGTAAGGTGCTATAATCAGCCCAACACCGAGGGATAAGGTGCTATAATCGGTCCAACGCTGAGGGATAAGGTGCTATAATCGGTCCAACGCTGAGGGATAAGGTGCTATAATCGGTCCAACACTGAGGGATAAAGTGCTATAATCGGCCCAACACTGAGGGATAAGGTGTTATATCCAGCACTGAGGGATAAGGTGTTATATCCAGCACTGAGGGGTAAGGTGCTATAATCGGTCCAACGCTGAGGGATAAGGTGCTATAATCGGTCCAACACTGAGGGATAAAGTGCTATAATCAGCCCAACACCGAGGGATAAGGTGCTATAATCGGTCCAACGCTGAGGGATAAGGTGCTATAATCGGCCCAACACTGAGGGATAAGGTGCTATAATCGGCCCAACACTGAGGGATAAAGTGCTATAATCAGCCCAACACTGAGGGATAAGGTGCTATAATCGGCCCAACACTGAGGGATAAGGTGCTATAATCGGCCCAACACTGAGGGATAAAGTGCTATAATCGGCCCAACACTGAGGGATAAAGTGCTATAATCAGCCCAACACTGAGGGATAAGGTGCTATAATCGGCCCAACACTGAGGGATAAGGTGCTATAATCGGCCCAACACTGAGGGATAAGGTGCTATAATCGGACCAACACTGAGGGATAAGGTGCTATAATCGGCCCAACACTGAGGGATAAGGTGCTATAATCAGCCCAACACAGAGGGATAAGGTGCTATAATCGGCCCAACACCGAGGGATAAGGTGCTATAATCGGCCCAACGCTGAGGGATAAGGTGCTATAATCAGCCCAACACTGAGGGATAAGGTGCTATAATCGGCCCAACACTGAGGGATAAGGTGCTATAATCGGCCCAACACTGAGGGATAAGGTGCTTTAATCGGCCCAACACGGAGGGATAAAGTGCTATAATCGGCCCAACACTGAGGGATAAGGTGCTATAATCAGCACTGAGGGATAAGGTGCTATAATCGGCCCAACACTGAGGGATAAGGTGCTATAATCGGCCCAACACTGAGGGATAAGGTACTATAATCGGCCCAACACTGAGGGACAAGGTGCTATAATCGGCCCAACACAGGGATAAGGCACTATAATCGGCCCAACACTGAGGGATAAGGTGCTATAATCGGCCCAACACTGAGGGATAAAGTGCTATAATCGGCCCAACACAGGGATAAGGTACTATAATCGGCCCAACGCTGAGGGATAAGGTGCTATAATCGGCCCAACGCTGAGGGATAAGGTGCTATAATCAGCCCAACACTGAGGGATAAGGTGCTATGATCGGCCCAACACTGAGGGATAAGGTGCTTTAATCGGCCCAACACTGCGGGATAAAGTGCTATAATCGGCCCAACACTGAGGGATAAGGTGCTATAATCAGCACTGAGGGATAAGGTGCTATAATCGGCCCAACACTGAGGGATAAGGTGCTATAATCGGCCCAACACTGAGGGATAAGGTACTATAATCGGCCCAACACTGAGGGATAAGGTGCTATAATCGGCCCAACACAGGGATAAGGTACTATAATCGGCCCAACACTGAGGGATAAGGTGCTATAATCGGCCCAACACTGAGGGATAAAGTGCTATAATCGGCTCAACACAGGGATAAGGTACTATAATCGGCCCAACACTGAGGGATAAGGTGCTATAATCGGCCCAACACAGGGATAAGGTACTATAATCGGCCCAACACTGAGGGATAAGGTGCTATAATCGGCCCAACACTGAGGGATAAAGTGCTATAATCGGCCCAACACAGGGATAAGGTACTATAATCGGCCCAACGCTGAGGGATAAGGTGCTATAATCGGCCCAACGCTGAGGGATAAGGTGCTATAATCAGCCCAACACTGAGGGATAAGGTGCTATAATCGGCCCAACACTGAGGGATAAGGTGCTATAATCGGCCCAACACTGAGGGATAAGGTGCTTTAATCGGCCCAACACTGCGGGATAAAGTGCTATAATCGGCCCAACACTGAGGGATAAGGTGCTATAATCAGCACTGAGGGATAAGGTGCTATAATCGGCCCAACACTGAGGGATAAGGTGCTATAATCGGCCCAACACTGAGGGATAAGGTACTATAATCGGCCCAACACTGAGGGATAAGGTGCTATAATCGGCCCAACACAGGGGTAAGGTACTATAATCGGCCCAACACTGAGGGATAAGGTGCTATAATCGGCCCAACACTGAGGGATAAAGTGCTATAATCGGCTCAACACAGGGATAAGGTACTATAATCGGCCCAACACTGAGGGATAAGGTGCTATAATCGGCCCAACACTGAGGGATAAGGCGCTATAATCGGCCCAACACTGAGGGATAAGTTATTATATCCAACACCATGGATAAGGTAGTATAATCAGCTCAAAACTGATTATAGCTGAGGGATAAGAGCTGATTATAGCACCTTACCTCTCAGTGTAAAAAAATAACCTGCCCAGGAACTGCTGTTTAAAATTAGTCAGCTGGCTTAAACCGGCACTTTTACTGAAACATTGATTAATGTGCACTGTCCCTGTAAAAATAAAAATAAACTGAACTCAAACTCAACACTGATGAGTATGGTGCTACAATCAGCCGAGGGAAAAGGTGTTATAGCCAGACCAACACTGAGGGATGAAGTATTATAGCCAGACCAACACTGAGGGATGAAGTATTATAGCCAGACCAACACTGAGGGACGAAGTATTATAGCCAGACCAATACTGAGGGATGAAGTATTATAGCCAGACCAACACTGAGGGATGAAGTATTATAGCCAGACCAATACTGAGGGATGAAGTATTATAGCCAGACCAATACTGAGGGATGAAGTATTATAGCCAGACCAACACTGAGGGATGAAGTATTATAGCCAGACCAACACTGAGGGATGAAGTATTATAGCCAGACCAACACTGAGGGATAAAGTCAGTATAAATGTGTGTGCTTGTTATTAAGTGTGTGTCAGCAAATTAAGAGTGTGTGTATGTGTGCGTGTGCGTGTGCGTGTGTGTGTGTGTGTGTGTGTGTGTGTGTGTGTGTGTGTGTGTGTGTGCATTCAGGGTGTGTGCACATACTCCCAGGTGTGCCTTCATACCCATGTATGTGTCGTCTAAGGAGAAGTGCCTTGATTTCCCCCTACACTGCGCTCCTCCAGTTAGGAGACTCTCTGCAACGTGGGACCAGCTGTCCCTCTCTCTCAGATTGACAGGGCGTTATTAAAAACAGCCAACCCCTCGGACGCATCTGCACTGAACGGATAAAACCCCAGACCCACTCTCCATATGCTCCATATCAAAAAAAGATATGACACACTGGTTTGGAGAAAGACAGAATGCAATGATATTGCATATGGCACCCTGGTAGTATTGCATAATACCAGAATAACATTACTCCACACAGGTGTGGAAGTTTAATTAGTTTTTTTTTTTTTTTTTTGTCTTCGATTTAAGTTATTTGTTATTCTCTCATAAGAGAAGACTATTTTCTGCATCCAAAATGGCACCCTATTCCTACTGTTGACCAGAGAGCCCTATGAGCCATTGTAGTGCACTGTGTAGGGAATAGGATGCCAGTTGAGATGTATCCTATAGCACACATGCGTTTTTCCCCATGCAGCCAACTAACGCAACGGCTCATATTTCCTGCTAGGATATTAACCGTACGGTCCTTGAAGACAAATTTGCTGAAAGTGCAGAATTTAATTCTAGTTTAATAGCACTCATCGGTCATCAAGTCATCGTCTTTAGTCACAATAGCAATACATCTCCTAGTGACAGACGGGGTATTACATTTGACATATTTCATATTCAGGACCTTACTGAACATATGCAGATATATAGCTGTACGTGACCTTCCATGTAAAAACCTAAGATGAAAGGAGGCTCTCTTGTTGCTAGGGGACTAGAGCTGTCAGGATTAAAGGGATGAACTATGGACAAGAATACATCTACACTATCATATACATTAGATATATAGACATATTCTAAATGACCAAAAGTATGTGGACACCTGCTTGTCGATCATCTCATTCCAAAATCATGGGCATTAATATGGAGCCCCATTGGCTGCTATAACAGCCTCCACTCTACTGGGAATGCAATCAAATGAAATCTTATTTGTCACATGTGACTTTTACGTGAAATGCTTATATACAAGCCCTTAACCAACATTTCATTTTTAAGAAAAATAAGAGTTATGAAAATATTTACTAAATAAAAATATTTTTTTTTTATAAATTAGTGACAATAAAATAACAATAATGAATCTATCCATATACAGGGGCTACCGGTATCGAGTCAATGTGCTGGGGTACAGATTAATTGAAGTAATATGTACATGTAGGTAGGGGTAAAGTGACTATGCAAAAATTCCAGGTGGTCATTTGATTAGATGTTCAGGAGTCTTATGGCTTGGGGTTAGAAGCTGTTAAGAAGCCTTTTGGACCTAGACCTGGCGCTCTGGTACCGCTTGCAGCACGACTAGGGTGGTTGGAGTCTTTGGCAATTTTTAGGGCTTTCCTCTGACACTGCCTGGTGTAGAGGTCCTGGGTGGCAGGAAGGTCGGCCGTATGCACTACCCTCTGAAGCGCCTTGCGGTTGGAGCAGTTGCCATACCAGGCGGTGATTAAACCAGTCAGGATGCTCTCGTGCAGCTGTATAACGTTTTGAGGATCTGAGGATCTAAGCCAAGGGGGAATAGGCATTGTCATGCCAACTTCACAACTGTCTTAGTGTGTTTGGACCATAAAAGTTTGTTGGTGATGTGGACACCAAGGAACTAGAAGCTCTCAACCTGCCCCACTACAGCCCCGTCGATGAGAATGGGACATGCTCGGCCCTCCTTTTCCTGTAGTCCACAATCATCTCCTTTGTCTTGATCACATTGAGGGAGAGATTGATGTCCGGGGCACCACACTGCCAGGTCTCTGACCTCTCTGATCAGGCCTACCACCGTTGTGTCATCGGCAAACTTAACGATGGTGTTGGAGTCGTGCTTGGCCACGCAGTCATGGGTGAACAGGGAGCACAAGAGGGGACTAAGCACGCACCCCTGAGGGGCACCCATATTGAGGTTCAGCATGGCAGATGTGTTGTTGCCTCTCCTTACCACCTGGAGGGCGACCCGTCATGAAGTCCAGGATCCAGTTGCAAAGGGAGGTGTTTAGTCCCAGGGTCCTTAGCTTAGTGATGAACCTTGAGGGCACTATGGTGTTGAACTCTGAGTTGTAGTCAATGAATAGCATTCTCACATAGGTGTTCATTTTATCGAGGGCAGGGTGGAGTGCAATAGAGATTGCATCATCTGTGGATCTGTTGGGGCGGTATGCTGATTGGAGTGGGTCTAGGGCTTCTGGGATGAAGGTGTTGATGTGAGCCATGACAAGCATTTCAAAGCACTTCATGGTTAAAGATGTGAGTGCTACAGGTCGAGAGTCATTTAGGCAGTTTACCTTGGTGTTCTTGGGCACAGGGACTATGGTGGTCTGCTTGAAACATGTACAGTACCAGTCCATATTATGGCAAAAACAGTACAAATAAGCAAAGAGAGACGACAGTCCATCATTACTTTAAGGCATGAAGGTCAGTCAATGCGGAATATTTCAAGAACTTTGAAAGTTTCTTCAAGTGCAGTCGCAAAAACCATCAAGCACTATGATGAAACTGGCTCTCATGAGGTCCGCCACAGGAAAGGAAGAACCAGTCACCTGCAGAGGATAAGCTCATTAGAGTTACCAGCCTCCAAAATTGCAGCCAAAATAAATGCTTCACAGTGTCCAAGTAACAGACATATCTCAACATTAACTGTTTAGAGGAGACTGCGTGAATCAGGCCTTCATGGTCAAATTGCTGCAAAGAACCCAATACTAAAGGACACAAATTAGAATAAAACACTTGCTTGGGCCAAGAAACACGAGCAATGGACATTAGACCAGTGGAAATCTGTCCTTTGGTCTGATGAGTTCAAATTTGAGATTTTTGGTTCCAACCTGCCATGTCTTTGTGAGACAGAGTAAAAGGGAACGGATGATCTCCGCATGTGTGGTTCCCACCGTGAAGCATGGAGGAGGAGGTGTGATGGTGTGTGGGTGTTTTGCTGGTGACACGGTCTGTCATTTATTTATAATTCAAGGCACACTTAACCAACATGGCTACCACAGAATTCTGCAGCGATTTGCCATCCCATATGATTTGCGCTTAGTGGGAATATAATTTATTTTCAATAGGACAATGACCCAAAACACACCTCCAGGCTATGTAAGGGCTATTTGACCAATGAGAGTGATGGAGTGCTGCATCAGATGACCTGGCAACAATCACCAACCAGAACCCAATGAAGACGGTTTGGGAGGTTTTGGACCGCAGACTGAAGGAAAAGCAGCCAACAAGTGCTCAGAGTATTTTTGAACTCCTTCGAGACTGTTGGAAAAGCATTCCTCATGAAGCTGGTTGAGAGAAAACCAAGAGTGTGCAAAGCTGTCATCAAGGCAAATGGTGGCTACCTTGAAGAATCTAAATATAAAATATATTTTGATTTGCTTAACACTTTTTTGGTTACTACTTGATTCCACATGTGTTATTACGTAATTTGGATGTCTTCATTATTATTCTACAATGTACAACATAGTAAAAATAAAGAACAATTTTGAATGAGAAGGTGTGTCCAAACCTTTTGACTGGTACTGTAGGTGTCACAGACTGGGTCAGAAACATGTTGAAAATGTCAGTGAAGACTTGAATTGATAGAACTGATAGAATTGATAGAACTGACAACTGGTAGAAGTGATAGAACCGACAGAACATATAGAGCTGATAGAACTGACACAACTGGTAGAAGTGATAGAACTGATAGAACTGACACAACTGGTAGAACTGATAGAACTGACACAACTGATAGAAGTGATAGAACTGATAGAACTGGTAGAACTGATAGAACTGATAGAACTGACACAACTGGTAGAACTGATAGAACTGACACAATAGAACTGTAGGGTTTGATAAAACTGATATAACTATTGTAACAGGGTGAGTGACTGGTTGTCGGGAAGTCAGGCGCAGGAGAGCAGGGATGGGTGATAACAGGAGAACTTTAATATACACCCTGGCCCAAAGGCACAGGTGAGGCTGCACAACGCACAACCGACATGAACGGATAAACAAAACAAACAAACAAAACAAGCTTGCGCTACAAGCCTGTCTGTAGCGTAACACCCTACACAAAGAACAATTCCACACACAGACATGGGGGAAGCATAGAGTAACATACATATAGTCTGATGAGGGAATGTGAACCAGGTGTGCGGGAAAACAAGACAAAACAAATGGAAAATGAAAGGTGGAGCGGCGATGGCTAGAAGACCGGTGACGTCGACCGCCGAACGCCACCTGAACAAGTAGAGGGACCGACATCGGCGGAAGTCGTGACAGTATCCCCTCATTGACGCGTGGCTCCAGCAACACGCCGACACCGGCCTCGGGGACGACCCGGATGGCGAGGTGCAGGGCGATCCGGATGAAGACAGTGGAACACCGGCAGCATAGAAGGGTCCAAAACGCCCTCCACTGGGACCCAGCATCTCTCCTCCGGACCGTACCCCTCCCAGTCCACGAGGTACTGACGGCCCCTCGCCCGACGCCTCGAATCCAGTATGGAGTGAATGGAGTACGCCGGGGCCCCCTCGATTTCCAAAGGGAGCGGAGGAACCTTCCGCACCTCAGACTCCTGGAGCGGGCCAGCCACCACCGGCATGAGGAGAGACACATGGAACAAGGGGTTAAAATGGTAATCGGTGGGAAGCTGTAACCGGTAACTAACCTCGTTCAGTCTCCTCAGGACTTTAAATGGCCCCACAAACCGCGGTCCCAGCTTCAGGCAGGGCAGGCGGAGGGGCAGGTTTCGGGTCGAGAGCCAGACCCAGTCCCCCGGTGCAAACAGCGGGGCCTCACTGCAGTGACAGCTCATGGCGCAGCACAGCGCGCTGGAGGTGAACATGGGCAGCCTCCTAGGTCTCCTCTGCACGCCTGAGCCAGTTGTCCACCGCAGGACTCTGATGCCAAGGCGCCAGAACCGGCTGGTACCCCAGTACGCGCTGGAAGGGTGAGAGGTTAGTGGAGTAGTGGCAGAGCGAGTTCTGAGCCGTCTCAGCCAAGGGCACGAACACTGCCCACTCCCCCAGCCAGTCCTGACAATAAGACCGCAGAAACCTACCCGCATCCTGGTTCACTCTCTCCACCTGACCATTACTCTCGGGGTGAAAACCCGAGGTAAGGCTGATCGAGACCCCCAGACGGTCCATGAACGCCCTCCAGACCCTCGAAGTGAACTGGGGACCCCGATCAGACACTATATCCTCAGGCACCCCATAGTGCCAGAAGACGTGTGTAAACAAGGTCTCCGCAGTCTGTAAGGCCGTAGGGACACCGGGCAGAGGGAGGAGACGGCAGGACTTGGAAAAACGGTCCACAACGACCAGGATCGTGGTGTTACCCTGTGAGGGAGGAAGATCTGTGAGGAAATGCGACCAAGGCCGTTGTGGAACGGGTAAGGGGTGTAGCTTACCTCTGGGCAGGTGCCTAGGAGCCTTACACTGGGCGCACACCGAGCAGGAGGAAATATAAACCCTCACATCCTTTGCCAAGGTGGGCCACCAGTACTTCCCACTCAGACAGCGCACCGTCTGACCAATGCCTGGATGGCCAGAGGAGGGTGACGTGTGGGCCTAATAGATCAACCTGTCACGGACAGCAGACGGAACGTACAGACGCCCAGCGGGACACTGGAGGGGAGCGGCCTCTGCACGTAACGCCCGCTCAATGTCCGTGTCCAGCTCCCATACTACCGGCGCCACCAGGCAGGAGGCCGGGAGTATGGGGGTAGGACCTATGGGCCGCTCCTCTGTGTCATACAGCCGGGACATTGCATCTGCCTTAACACTCTGGGAACCTGGTCTGGAAGAAAGGGTGAAAACAAAATGGGTAAAAACATGGCCCACCTTGCCTGACGAGGATTCAGTATCCTCTCTGCCCAGATGTACTCCAGGTTGCGGTAGTCAGTCCAGATGAGAAAAGGGTGTTGAGCCCCCTCAAGCCAATGTCTTCACGCCTTCAACGCCTTCACCACAGCCACCAGCTCCCGGTCCCCCACATCATAGTTTCGCACCGCCGGGCTGAGCTTTTTCGAGAAGAAGACACAGGGGCGGAGCTTCGGTGGCGTACCTGAGCTCTGAGAGAGCAGAGCTCCTATCCCAGCCTCTGACGCGTCCACCTCCACCTTGAACGCAAAAGAGGGATCCAAATGCGCCAGCACGGGAGCCGAGGTAAACAGAGCCCTTAGGTGACAAAAAGCCTTGTCCGTCTCAGCCGACCACTGCTAACGCACCGGGCCCCCTTACAGCAGTGAGGTAATGGGAGCTGCTACCTGACCAAAACCCTGGATAAGTCTCCAGTAGTAATTGGCAAACCCTAAAAAATGCTGCACCTCCTTTACCGTGATGGGAGTCGGCCAATTACGCACGGTTGAAATGCGGTCACTCTCCATCTCCATCACCCCTGAGGTGGAAATGCGGTATCCTAGGAAGGAGACTGAGACAGACTGCTGGAAGAACAGGCATTTCTCAGCCTTGACATACAGGTCATGCTTCAACAGTCGACCAAGCACCCTTCGCACCAAGGACACATGCTCGGCGCGTGCAGCGGAGTATATCAGAATGTCATCGATATACACCACTACACCCTGCCCGTGCAGGTCCCTGAAAATTTCATTCACAAAGGCTTGGAAGACTGACGGAGCATTCATCAACCCGTACGGCATGACGAGGTATTTATAATACCCTGAGGTTGTACTGAACGCTGTCTTCCACTCGTCTCCCTCCCGGATACGCACCAGGTTGTAAGCGTTCCTGAGATCTAGTTTGGTGAAGAAGCTCGCCCTGTGCATTGCCTCAATTGCTGTGGCTATGAGAGGTAGCGGGTAACTGCACTTCACAGTGATCTGGTTATGGGCTCGATAGTCAATACACGGGCACAGACCTCCCTCCTTCTTCTTCACAAAAGGTTCATAAACTCGAGGAGGTAGGTGAAGTGGAGGACCAAATGTACCCCTGACGCAGAGATTTGGAGACATATGTCTCCATAGCCGCCGTCTCTGCCTGTGACAGGGGATACACATGACTCCTGGGAAATTTGGCGTCTACCTGAATGTTTATTGCACAATCCCCCCGATGATGGGGTGGTAATTGAATATTCGAGGGGAATTCACACGGTGGAGACCTGGTCTGGACTTTCCACCATAGTAGCACCAATGGAAACCCCAAACACCTTCCTGAGCACTCTCGCGACAACCGAGGTTAGAGCCCTACTTTGCCATGAAACAGTGGGGTCATGACAGGCTAACCAGGGAAGGCCTAGCACCACAGGAAATGCTGGAGAGTCAATGAGGACGATACTAATTCTCTTCCTGTGACTCTCCTGCTTCACCATGACCAAAGGAGTGGTGGCTTCCCTGATAAAGCCGGACCCTAAAGGTCGACTGTCCAACGCGTAAACTGGAAAGGGCCTAACTACTGGGTCAATGGGGATCCCTAAACTATGGGTGAATCCTCTGTTGATAAAATTCACAGCCACGCCTGAATCGACGAGCGCCTTATGCTGGGAATGCGGGGAAAACTCAGGAAAGTTGGCTTGCAAAAACAGGTGGGCAACAGAAGGCTCTGGGTGAGAATGGTGCAAGCTCACCTGGGATGATGCCAGAGCGCTCTGCCTGTTGCCTCGACCCCCAGAGGAACCAACCCGACACCGACCAGCAGTGTGTCCTCTGCGACCACAGATGGTGCAAGTGAAGGCCCCCCCTCCGGCCTCCCTGAGCGCAGCACCCCCCAGCTCCATAGGCACCGGAGCGGTGGTGCTGGGAGATGGAACCGACAGAGCTGCGTCTGAACGTCCGTGGGTGACCAGCAGGTTATCCAGCCGGATGGACAGGTTCACCAGCTGGTCAAAGGTGAGGGTGGTGTCCTTGCAGGCCAAATCCCGACGGACATCCTCGCGCAAACTGCAGCAATAGTGGTTGATCAGGGCCCTGTCGTTCCATCCCGCTCCGTCGGCCAGGGTCCGGAAGTCCAGGGCGTACTCCTGGGCACTCCTCGTCCCCTGCCTCAGGTGGAAGACACGTTCACCGGCGGATGAACTCCTCGAAGTGGTCCAGCGCCGCATTTCCTTCTACCCACACGGCGTTAGCCTACTCCAGGGCTTTCCCCGAGAGGCACGAGACGAGAGCTGACACCCTCCCACGTCCCGAAGGAGCCGGGTGGACGGTCCCCAGATACAGGTTCAGCTGCAGCAGGAACCCCTGGCAGCGTGCCGCCGTGCCATCAAATCCTGGGAAGGGCTAACATAAGAACTTTAATATACACCCTGGCCCAAACGCACAGGCGAGGCTGCACAACGCACAACCACGGTAACATGAACCGGATAAACTGGGGTGTTAGTAAGGATAGGGGTGTTAGTAGGGATATTAGTAGGGGTGTTATTAGGGGTGTTCGTAGGGATATTAGTAGGGGTGTTAGTAAGGATAGGGGTGTTAGTAAGGATAGGGGTGTTAATGGGGATAGGGGTGTTAGTAAGGATAGGGGGTTAGTAAGGATAGGGGTGTTAGTAAGGATAAGGGAGGTTAGTAGGGATAGGGGTGTTAGTAAGGATAGAGGTGTTAGTAGGGATAGGGGTGTTAGTAGGGGTGTTAGTAAGGATAGAGGTGTTAGTAAGGATAGGGGGGTTAGTAAGGATAGGGGGTTAGTAGGGATAGGGGGTTAGTAAGGATAGGGGTGTTAGTAAGGATAGGGATGTTAGTAAGGATAGGGATGTTAGTAAGGATAGGGGTGTTAGTAAGGATAGGGGCGTTAGTATGGATAGGGAGGTTAGTAGGGATAGGGGGTTAGTAAGGATAGGGGTGTTAATAGGGGTGTTAGTAAGGATAGGGGTGTTAGTAAGGATAGGGGGGTTAGTAAGGATAAGGGGTGTTCGTAGGGATAGGGGGGTTAATAGGGGTGTTAATAGGGGTGTTAGTAAGGATAGGGGTGTTAATAGGGGTGTTAGTAAGGACAGGGGTGTTAATAGGGGTGTTAGTAAGTATAGGGGTGTTAGTAAGGATAGGGGTGTTAGTAAGGATAGGGGTGTTAGTAAGGATAGGGGTGTTAGTAAGGGATAGGGGTGTTAGTAAGGATAGGGGGTTAGTAGGGGATAGGGGTGTTAGTAAGGATAGGGGGCTAGTAAGGATATGGGTGTTAGTAAGGATAGGGGTGTTAATAGGGGTGTTACTAAGGATAAGGGTGTAAGTAAGGATAGGGGTGTAGTAAAGATAGTGGTGTTAGTAAGGATAGGGGGTTAGTAAGGATAGGGGTGTTAATAGGGGTGTTAGTAGGGATAGGGGTGTTAGTAAGGATATGGGTGTTAATAGGGATGTTAGTAGGGATAGGGGTGTTAATAGGGATAGGGTTGTTAATAGGGGTGTTAGTAAGGATAGGGGGATTAGTAAGGATATGGGTGTTAATAGGGGTGTTAGTAGGGATAGGGGTGTTAGTAAGGATATGGGTGTTAATAGGGATGTTAGAAGGGATAGGGGTGTTAATAGGGGTGTTAGTAGGGATAGGGGGGTTAATAAGGATAGGGGGGTTAGTAGGGATAGGGGTGTTAGTAAGGATAGGGGGGTTAGTACGGATAGAGGGGTTAGTAAGGATAAGGGGGGTTAGTAGGGATAGGGGGGTTAGTAAGGATAGGGGTGTTAGTAGGGATAGGGGTGTTAGTAAGGATAGGGGTGTTAGTAGGGATAGGGGTGTTAGTATGGATAGGGGTGTTAGTAAGGATAGGGGTGTTAATGGGGATAGGGGTGTTAGTAAGGATAGGGGGATAGTAAGGATAAGGGGGGTTAGTAGGGGTGTTAGTAAGGATAGAGGTGTTAGTAAGGATAGGGGGTTAGTAAGGATAGGGGTATTAGTAAGGATAGGGGGGTTAGTAAGGATAGGGGTATTAGTAAGGATAGGGGTGTTAGTAGGCATAGGGGGGTTAGTAAGGATAGGGGGGGTTAGTAGGGGTGTTAATAGGGGTGTTAGTAGGGATAGGGGGGTTAGTAAGGATAGGGGGTTAGTAAGGATAAGGGGTGTTAGTAGGGATAGGGGGGTTAGTAAGGATAGGGGTATTAGTAAGGATAGGGGTATTAGTAAGGATAGGGGTGTTAGTAGGCATAGGGGGGTTAGTAGGGGTGTTAATAGGGGTGTTAGTAGGGATAGGGGGGTTAGTAAGGATAGGGGTGTTAGTAGGCGTGTTAATAGGGGTGTTAGTAAGGGTGTTAGTAGGGGGGGTTAGTAGGAGTGTTAGTAGGTGTATTAGTAGGGATGTTAGTAAGGATATTAGTAGGGGTATTAGTAGGGGTGCTAGTAGGGCTGTTAGTGGGGGTGTTAGTAGGGGTGTTAGTAGGGATAGGGTTGTTAGTAGGGGTGTTAGTAGGGTATTAGTAGGGTATTAGTAGGGGTGTTAGTAGGGATAGGGGTGTTAGTAGGGGTGTTAATAGGGCTGTTAGTAGGGTATTAGTAGGGTATTAGTGGGGATATTAGTAGGGGTGATAGTTGGGATAGGGGTGTTAGTAGGGGTGTTAGTAAGGGTGTTCGTAGGGATATTAGTAGGGGTATTAGTAGGGATGTTAGTAGGGGTGTTAGTAGGGATGTTAGTAGGGGTGTTAGTAGGGATATTAGTAGGGATGTTAGTAGGGGTGTTAGTAGGGGTGTTAGTAGGGATATTAGTAGGGATATTAGTAGGGATGTTAGTAGGGATGTTAGTAGGGATGTTAGTAGGGATGTTAGTAGGGGTGTTAGTAGGGATATTAGTAGGGATGTTAGTAGGGGTGTTAGTAGGGGTGTTTAGTAGGGATGTTAGTAGGGGTATTAGTAGGGATATTAGTAGGGATGTTAGTAGGGGTGTTAGTAGGGGTGTTAGTAGGGATGTTAGTAGGGATATTAGTAGGGATGTTAGTAGGGATGTTAGTAGGGATGTTAGTAGGGGTGTTAGTAGGGATATTAGTAGGGATGTTAGTAGGGGTGTTAGTAGGGGTGTTAGTAGGGATGTTAGTAGGGATATTAGTAGGGATGTTGGTAGGGATGTTAGTAGGGATGTTAGTAGGGGTGTTAGTAGGGGTGTTTAGTAGGGATGTTAGTAGGGATGTTAGTAGGGGTGTTAGTAGGGGTGTTTAGTAGGGATGTTAGTAGGGGTGTTAGTAGGGGTGTTAGTAGGGATATTAGTAGGGATGTTAGTAGGGGTATTAGTAGGGGTGTTAGTAGGGATGTTAGTAGGGATGTTAGTAGGGGTGTTAGTAGGGATGTTAGTAGGGGTGTTAGTAGGGGTGTTAGTAGGGATATTAGTAGGGATGTTAGTAGGAGTATTAGTAGGGGTGTTAGTAGGGATGTTAGTAGGGATGTTAGTAGGGGTGTTAGTAGGGATGTTAGTAGGGGTGTTAGTAGGGATGTTAGTAGGGATGTTAGTAGGGATGTTAGTAGGGGTGTTAGTAGGGGTGTTTAGTAGGGATGTTAGTAGGGATGTTTGTAGGGATGTTAGTAGGGATGTTAGTAGGGATGTTAGTAGGGATGTTAGTAGGTATTCTCTACACCTTTAAGAAATGTTAAAACATTGTGTGAGAAATCCTAGCTCAGAAATGCTTTTGCGAAATCAGTTGTCTATCCCATTCCACGTTGATTTATTTTGTTCTCAGAACATTGCAACATTTCCAGCCTTGATTTTGTTGACACTTTGCCATTTGAAGGCCATGATTATCATCAGTGCTTGGCCCATCAACAAGGAAGACTTTGTGTTTGGGCCATTGTGAATGAGTGCTTGGTTAGGCCCATGCAACGTATCATCCCTAATTCACCGTCTCGTCTGTTGGCCCACCGCTGTGAATCAGTGGAAACTGTGGAGTGCCTAAAGCTGTAAAGTAGTCCCTGAAAAGAGTTGGACAATCTTTTGGGAAAAGTCAAGGGTTTGCGAGTGATTAATGCCAAACACGAAAAGAAGCTGTTGTAAGAATTGCTCAAATACCTGTTTCAATCTCTTCCCGCTGGGCAAATTCCCACGTCATTTCAATGTGGAATATTTGTTTGAGACGTTGATCAATGATATTTTAACCTTTATTCGCCGACTGGAAAAGACAGCTAGAAGTGAGTTGAATCCCCAATGTGTTATCACCATGCTTTCAACCATCTAAAAACACAACCAAATTCCAATGGAAAAACAATGTCAGGTAATTTTGTTTATATTTTAAAATCAAACGAAAGCTTAAAATCCTGGGCCTATATGTATCGTCTCTTTATAGTTGAACCCTGGGTTGAATTGAAACAATGGCTGTTGATGACTTTGTAAATGCTTTATAGATCTATTATAATTGATGCTATATGATTTATAGAGTATGGTTACATTTCATTTGTTATGTTAAACCCATATTTTGGAATGACTTCTCAGAACAAAAGTGAATATATTTAGTTAATACGAGATTTATTGATAATCATTCTCACAATGGCACATTGGTCGTAATCAATGACAAATATCAAAGCTAGTCTTAGTTAAATCCCTGGATGGGAGACCAAATGAATAGCTGTAGATAGATCAACTCTTCAGTAGGAGGTGCTTCTTCCCCAGCCTATTGTTTTTCTGATAGTGGATAGACGTAACAATGATCTGACGTTGTTTCAAAGGAATAAACTCAACATATTTTATACAAGGTTTGTTTATGTTGAAAATTGATGACATACATAATCCTGTGGTTGGCATTTCACCAGTTTACATGATATCTCTTATTTTATATATACTGTATAAATTCTGTATCTTCCGGAATGTTAAGTTTAGTTTGTGGCCAATTCTACATACTTTGATCATGTCTCTTTCTCTCTTTGTCATTTAAAAAAAAATATATATATATCTTTCTCTCCTTTCATTCTTTTTCTCCATAGGTATCCATAGCAGTCATGGACCAGTGCGTAAGTAAATCAACATTTATTATACATTTATAATTTTCACCTCAGACTTAATATTTTATAAGAATCCATTTCTGGGGAGCATCGACAAACGATAATGTCTTTAAGAGATGACTGTGTCGTTTTTAGCCATGGGCCTCGGTGCTTGTTCCCCAAATAGTGGAGGTGAACGTCTTTTGGCTAGATAAGCTTCTTGAGCCTCTCAAAATGTCTACTCACTCATGTTGCATGAAAGAAGTCATTAGTACTTTTTTTTAACCTTTATTTAACTAGGCAAGTCAGTTAAGAACAAATTCTTATTTACAATGACGGCCTAGGAACAGTGGGTTAACTGCCTTGTTCTGGGGCAGAACAACAGATTTTTACCTTGTCAGCTCGGGGATTCAATCCAGCAACCTTTCGGTTACTGACCACTAGGCTACCTGCCGCCCCCTTGTAGATCCAAGTCCCTAAAGCACAAACCATTATCTATTACCATTATCATAGTTGGTATCGAAATGGAACATGAATCAAGATTCTAGAGTATTTTGGTGGAGATTACAAACACTGCTACTCAGTGACCTTGACTCTCTCTATTATAACAGTCGTGCATGTTCACGCAACATCATTAGGACTGCCTTTAGTGAGAAGGCTGTGCATGCTGTCAATGTGCATTCAATTAATCCAGGATGAACTATCTGATAGCGTAAAGTAACTGTCACTTATATGACCTCTCCCATCTTTACACAGATCGAGCTAATGCTTCATCTCTAGGTGTTGCAAACCGTAATCAAGGTAGGCTAAAATTGAGGTTGATTTGATTCTTACTAAACTGAAATTCAAGAACTGAAATTGGGGTAATGCTGTCCCATACACACTGTGAACTTTTTCTCTTTCTCACTCACTCACACACACACACACACACACACACACACACACACACACACACACACACACACACACACACACACACACACACACACACACACACACACACACACACACACACACACACACACACACACACACACACACACACACACACACACACACACACACACTCCAGCCATTCTAATACTGACCTCTGAAAAGTCCACATCATCCCCCTCCCCCCCCTCTCTCTCTCTCTCTCTCACACACACACACCTCAACCTCTCCTCAGCTCTTAGATGCCTTTGATCAGGCCCTCTATCTTAATTACCCACAATTCTCTCCATGGGGGCTTCCCCTCTGCTATCCTCACTGAGAGGAGAGTATAGGAAAAGGAGAGAGAGAGAGAGGGAGAGAGAGAGGGAGAGAGAGAGAGGGGGAAATTGACAGAGGGAAGAGAGAGAAAACAGAGAGTGAGAGAGGATAAGGAGAGTAGAGAGAGGATAAGGAGAGTAGAGAGAGGATAAGGAGAGTAGAGAGAGGATAAGGAGAGTAGAGAGAAAACAGAGAGTGAGAATGGATAAGGAGAGTAGAGAGAAAACAGAGTGATAGAGGATAAGGAGAGTAGAGAGAAAACAGAGAGTGAGAGAGGATAAGGAGAGCAGAGAGAAAACAGAGAGTGAGAGAGGATAAGGAGAGCAGAGAGAAAACAGAGAGTGAGAAAGGATAAGGAGAGCAGAGAGAAAACAGAGAGTGAGAAAGGATAAGGAGAGCAGAGAGAAAACAGAGAGTAGAGAGAGGATAAGGAGAGCAGAGAGAGGGAGTACAAGGAGAGTAGAGTGAGAGAAAACAGAGAAAAAACACAGGATGAGTCTTCTGTCAAAGGAACTGATAACTAAAACAAGATTTATAGTTGCCATTTTTTCTCTCCAATTGGAGCAAATGAAGCACATTGGGCAGAACAAGCAAGGAGGTGGGAATAGCCAAGTACAAGCTATTGGTGCGGTTTAGCATGTATTCACATATTTCCGATAGGTAACACCTAATCTGTGAATGTCCTATATCATTTAGGAGATATAAGAAAGCTCAGGAAATATTAATGCTTTTTTGGATCCACAATTAACCCCTTATTTTGTTGTCACGAAACCACCTCCAAACTTCGATCCGTTTGTATGGGCTACCGTCAGACGAATCCTGTGACACTTGTGGGAGTCGTAGAGCAAAACAGAGAACGCCATTGTGTTCGTTAGAGCCGTATTAGTTTGTGGCTCAAACGGTTTGGACTTTACAGACAGAAGTTGGCACTTCGGCATTACCGACATCATTAGAAGTTCTGTGACACTTTACGAGGCCAAACTGTTCGGACGCAACTGATGTTTTCCTGAGAAGACCCGATTTTCATGGTGAACGACGGTCTGACTAACAAACCGTGTAGCTTATCCACCTTCCACCGTAGATGTGGAAGGCTGACATGGGCGGATGTGGTGGACTGTAGCTTATCCACCTTCCACCGTAGATGCGGAAGGCTGACATGGGCGGATGTGGTGGACTGTAGCTTATCCACCTTCCACCGTAGATGCGGAAGGCTGACATGGGCGGATGTGGTGGACTGTATCTTATCCACCTTCCACCGTAGATGCGGAAGGCTGACATGGGCGGATGTGGTGGACTGTAGCTTATCCACCTTCCACCGTAGATGCGGAAGGCTGACATGGGCGGATGTGGTGGATTGATTCCAGTGGCGATCAGTGCCGTTTAAGATAAGGGTTGGATAATCATTTTTCATGAGCACGGCCTTATTTCTATTACAGCACGTTGGATGACTGTCATTCATATTCTATTCACCCAGTTCAATGTAACAGTGACAGGTTTAGGTTACTGTCATTCATATTCCATTCACCCAGTTCAATGTAACAGCGATAGGTTTAGGTTACTGTCATTCATATTCCATTCACCCAGTTCAATGTAACAGTGACAGGTTTAGGTTACTGTCATTCATATTCCATTCACCCAGCTCAATGTAACAGTGATAGGTTTAGGTTACTGTCATTCATATTCCATTCACCCAGCTCAATGTAACAGCGATAGGTTTAGGTTACTGTCATTCATATTCCATTCACCCAGTTCAATGTAACAGCGATAGGTTTAGGTTACTGTCATTCATATTCCATTCACCCAGTTCAATGTAACAGCGATAGGTTTAGGTTACTACGTAATAGTAACATTTTCCCTATACCCATCATGAAGTTGCTACAACCTAGCCTTTGAATGAAAGTTTACAACGTAGGTGCACACAGGTCAAGAGACACATTTGAGGAATCCATTAACATTCAATACACTCTTGCCTGTATACACTCTACAATACACTCTACACCCTAGATAGCTTATCTATGGTGTAATCATTAGTCCAAACAGTTGCAAACGAGAGTTTCTATTGGACAATGCATGATCACTTTGCTCGTTAATTCCTTCTCTTCATCTACACGCTCTCTTTCTCTCAATTTGTCCCTTTTCTTGTGGGATTCAGTGCACAACACTGCAGAACAGCTGCACAACAGCGGTCTGTGACCAGGCGAAAGCATTTCCAAGCCAAACCTTCATATCATAACTGCTAACCGCTACACACCGCTATCATTATCACCATATTAGCAAATGTCAAGTCAACATAGCTATTATAACGAACGCGTTTGTAAACCTGCTACAATCACGCAGTACAGTGTACAGTTAGCAAGCAGTTTAGCAGGTACACCGGTGAGCCCCGTTGGCAATACATTAATAAAACCAAAAGCTTACCTTGACTTGAAAAAGTTCCAGTGTTGGATAGCCATAGCCAGCTAGGTAACGTGGCATCCCTCTCTGTTTGATATCCATAGCCAGCTAGCTAACATCTCTGTTTGAGCCGGGTGTTTGAGTAGGTTAAACTACTGTACACTGAGTAAAAATATGTTTTACTGAGTTACAGTTTATATAAGCAATTCAGTTAATTTAAATCAATTAATTAGGCCCTAATCTATGGATTTCACATGATTGGGAATTTTTATTCATTTAACTAGCCAAGTCAGTTAAGAACAAATTCTTATTTTCAATGACAGCCCAACAGTGGGTTAACTGCCTGTTCAGGGGAAGAACGGCATATGTCAGCTCTGGGGTTTGAACTTGCAACCTTCCGGTTACTAGTCCAACACTCTAACCACTAGGCTACCCTGCCGCCCCAGGTAATACAGAAATGCATATGTTGGTAAAAGAAAGGTAGGGGATCAGAGAACCAGTCAGTACCAGGTGTGACCACCATTTGCCTCATGCAGCATGACACATCTCCTTCACATAGAGTTGATCAGGCTGTTGATTGTGGCCTGTGGAATGTTGTCCCACTCCTCTTCAATGGCTATACAAAGTTGTTGGATTTTGGCAGGAACTGGAACACGCTGTCATGTCGTACACGTCGATCCAGAGAAACCTTAACATGCTCAATGGGTGACATGTCTGGTGAGTACACAGCCCATGGAAGAACTGGGATATTTTCAGCTTCCAGGAATTGTGTACAGATCCTTGCAACATGGGGCCGTAAATTATCATGCTGAAACATGAGGTGATGGAGGTCGATGAATGGCACGACAATGGGCCTCAGGATCTCGTCACTGTATCCATGTGCATTCAAAGTGCTATCGATAAAATGCAATTGTGTTTGTTGTCCGTAGCTTATGCCTGCCCATACCATAACCCCACCGCCACCATGGGGCACTCTGTTCACAACGTTGACATCAGAAAACCTCTCACCCACACAACGCCATACACACTGTCTGCCATCTGCCCGGTACAGTTGAAACCGGGATTAATCCATGAAGAGCACACTTCTGTTATTTTCATGAAATTCACTGTGGAGGATGGTCCTCCCCTTCCTCCTCTGAGGAGCCTTCTCTGATTGAGACGCAGCCCATGCAAAGAAACTGATTTCTCTGGTTTAAACTCACGGATTTTGATGGGGATTTTTTTATTACGTTAATTAGATTGACGCACGGGTAATTAATTATACAACGCCATTTTAAAAAACAAACTTTGGCAAAGTCTACAGAACTTAGTGCACTCTGTCCATAACATAATTTACTTTTGGGAGCACTGTATTGAGATCGAATGTTTCGTTAGCTAGGTTTTTCATCCAATTGGCAACAGATTTACATGCGAGTATTCTAAAATCTGCATAAAAACGATATACGCATTTTCCCAACAGAGATGTGTTTCCATCAAATGGACTTATTGCGGATACGTGATGACATGGTGATGACATAGGGATGACATGGCGATGACATAGTGATGACATGGCGATGACATAGTGATGACATGGCGATGACATAGTGATGACATGGCGATGACATAGTGATGACATGGCGCACATAAAAAATAACTTTTGCTGTTAAATTCTCTGAATAAAAAAGTTCAATGGGTTTCCATTGCATTTTCACTCGTAGTGAGAGGACCACACAACATATCGCGTGACTCTACTTCATAAGGTGGTTTTTATATCAATATATATTATTTAATTATTATATAATAAATATTTGCGCATAACGGTGTTACCACCGCCATTTCTCACATCATTATTTTTATTATTATTTTTATTATTTAAAAATATATATATTTTTACCCCTTTTTCTCCCCAATTTCATGGTATCCAATTGGTAGTAGTTACTGTCGTCTCATCGCTGCAACTCCCGTATGGACTCGGGAAAGGCGAAGGTCGAGAGCCACGCGTCCTCCGAAACACAACCCAGCCGCGCTGCTTCTTGACAGAGCGCACAACCAACCCGGAAGCCAACCTCACCAATGTGTTGAAGGAAACACAGTGCACCTAGCGACCTGGTCAGTGTGCACTTCGCCCGGCCCGCCACAAGAGTTGCTAGTGCGATGAGACAAGGATATCCCTGCCGGCCAAAACCCTCCCTAACCCGGACGACGCTGGGCCAATTGTGCGTCGCCCCATTAGCCTCCCATTCGCGGCTGGCTGCGGCAGAGCCTGGACACATCATTATTTTTAACGACACAAAAGAGCCCACCTTGTCTGGCGTATTTTGTTTTTTTTCGATATTTGGAAAGTTTACCGATAAATGAGCTGTTTCCATCAGGTCTGTCATGATTAATCGTCATGTACTTTACTTTAAAAAAGGTTTAAACTAAACCTGGTTAGTGATGATAAACTAGCAGGACTTCGGCCATGTTTCATCTAGCTCCATCTTCTCCCAGTGACCTCCGCTCGACTTCCTGTCATCACCATATTTGGAAGTTCTTAACGGATGCTTCAGATTTATACCCCTGGGTTTACCCTTTTGTCTGTGCTACTGTGGGGTTTATGTAGATTGATCTGCAGCTATCTCTGGTTAATCCCTGTGCACAGATCTCCTGTCTGTCTGTTGTCTGTGCTACTGTGGGGTTTATGTAGATTGATCTGCAGCTATCTCTGGTTAATCCCTGTGCACAGATCTCCTGTCTGTCTGTTGTCTGTGCTACTGTGGGGTTTATGTAGATTGATCTGCAGCTATCTCTGGTTAATCCCTGTGCACAGATCTCCTGTCTGTCTGTTGTCTGTGCTACTGTGGGGTTTATGTAGATTGATCTGCAGCTATCTCTGGTTAATCCCTGTGCACAGATCTCCTGTCTGTCTGTTGTCTGTGCTACTGTGGGGTTTATGTAGATTGATCTGCAGCTATCTCTGGTTAATCCCTGTGCACAGATCTCCTGTCTGTCTGTTGTCTGTGTAAAAAGTGTTCCAGTGATAGTCTCTCCTCGCGTGCCCCAGCCCTCACAGCCCTCACAGCCCTCGTAGCCCTCACAGCCCTCGTAGCCCTCGTAGCCCTCACAGCCCTCGTAGCCCTCACAGCCCTCGTAGCCCTCACAGCCCTCACAGCCCTCGTAGCCCTCACAGCCCTCACAGCCCTCGTAGCCCGAAGGCAGAAATTAGAAGGTAACTTTTAATGAAGGTCAGTCCATCACACAGTTAAGACATGAAGGTCAGTCCATCACACAGTTAAGACATGAAGGTCAGTCCATCACACAGTTAAGACATGAAGGTCAGTCCATCACACAGTTAAGACATGAAGGTCAGTCCATCACACAGTTAAGACATGAAGGTCAGTCCATCACACAGTTAAGACATGAAGGTCAGTCCATCACACAGTTAAGACATGAAGGTCAGTCCATCACACAGTTAAGACATGAAGGTCAGTCCATCACACAGTTAAGACATGAAGGTCAGTCCATCACACAGTTAAGACATGAAGGTCAGTCCATCACACAGTTAAGACATGAAGGTCAGTCCATCACACAGTTAAGACATGAAGGTCAGTCCATCACACAGTTAAGACATGAAGGTCAGTCCATCACACAGTTAAGACATGAAGGTCAGTCCATCACACAGTTAAGACATGAAGGTCAGTCCATCACACAGTTAAGACATGAAGGTCAGTCCATCACACAGTTAAGACATGAAGGTCAGTCCATCACACAGTTAAGACATGAAGTTCAGTCCATCACACAGTTAAGACATGAAGGTCAGTCCATCACACAGTTAAGACATGAAGGTCAGTCCATCACACAGTTAAGACATGAAGGTCAGTCCATCACACAGTTAAGACATGAAGGTCAGTCCATCGCACAGTTAAGACATGAAGGTCAGTCCATCACACAGTTAAGACATGAAGGTCAGTCCATCACACAGTTAAGACATGAAGGTCAGTCCATACGGAACATTTCAAGTGCAGACACAAAAACCATCATCCGCTGTGATGAAACTGGCTCTCATGAGGACCGCCCACAGGAAAGGAAGACCCAGAGTTACCTCTGCTGCAGAGGATGAGTTCATTACAGTTAACTGGCTCTCATGAGGACCACCACAGGAAAGGAAGACCCAGAGTTACCTCTGCTGCAGAGGATAAGTTCATTAGAGTTAACTGGCTCTCATGAGGACCGCCACAGGAAAGGAAGACCCAGAGTTACCTCAGCTGCAGAGGATAAGTTCATTAGAGTTAACTGGCTCTCATGAGGACCGCCACAGGAAAGGAAGACCCAGAGTTACCTCTGCTGCAGAGGATAAGTTCATTACAGTTAACTGGCTCTCATGAGGACCGCCACAGGAAAGGAAGACCCAGAGTTACCTCAGCTGCAGAGGATAAGTTCATTAGAGTTAACTGGCTCTCATGAGGACCGCCACAGGAAAGGAAGACCCAGAGTTACCTCTGCTGCAGAGGATAAGTTCATTAGAGTTAACTGGCTCTCATGAGGACCGCCACAGGAAAGGAAGACCCAGAGTTACCTCAGCTGCAGAGGATAAGTTCATTAGAGTTAACTGGCTCTCATGAGGACCGCCACAGGAAAGGAAGACCCAGAGTTACCTCTGCTGCAGAGGATACGTTCATTACAGTTAACTGGCTCTCATGAGGACCGCCACAGGAAAGGAAGACCCAGAGTTACCTCTGCTGCAGAGGATAAGTTCATTACAGTTAACTGGCTCTCATGAGGACCGCCACAGGAAAGGAAGACCCAGAGTTACCTCTGCTGCAGAGGATACGTTCATTACAGTTAGCTGGCTCTCATGAAGACCGCCACAGGAAAGGAAGACCCAGAGTTACCTCTGCTGCAGAGGATACGTTCATTACAGTTAACTGGCTCTCATGAGGACCGCCCACAGGAAAGGAAGACCCAGAGTTACCTCTGCTGCAGAGGATAAGTTCATTAGAGTTAACTGGCTCTCATGAGGACCACCCACAGGAAAGGAAGACCCAGAGTTACCTCTGCTGCAGAGGATAAGTTCATTAGAGTTAACTGTCTCTCATGAGGACCACCCACAGGAAAGGAAGACCCAGAGTTACCTCTGCTGCAGAGGATAAGTTCATTAGAGTTAACTGGCTCTCATGAGGACCGCCACAGGAAAGGAAGACCCAGAGTTACCTCAGCTGCAGAGGATAAGTTCATTAGAGTTAACTGGCTCTCATGAGGACCGCCACAGGAAAGGAAGACCCAGAGTTACCTCTGCTGCAGAAGATAAGTTCATTACAGTTAACTGGCTCTCATGAGGACCGCCACAGGAAAGGAAGACCCAGAGTTACCTCTGCTGCAGAGGATACGTTCATTACAGTTAACTGGCTCTCATGAGGACCGCCACAGGAAAGGAAGACCCAGAGTTACCTCTGCTGCAGAGGATAAGTTCATTAGAGTTAACTGGCTCTCATGAGGACCGCCACAGGAAAGGAAGACCCAGAGTTACCTCTGCTGCAGAGGATACGTTCATTACAGTTAGCTGGCTCTCATGAGGACCGCCACAGGAAAGGAAGACCCAGAGTTACCTCTGCTGCAGAGGATACGTTCATTACAGTTAACTGGCTCTCATGAGGACCGCCCACAGGAAAGGAAGACCCAGAGTTACCTCAGCTGCAGAGAATAAGTTCATTACAGTTAACTGGCTCTCATGAGGACCGCCACAGGAAAGGAAGACCCAGAGTTACCTCTGCTGCAGAGGATGAGTTCATTACAGTTAACTGGCTCTCATGAGGACCACCCACAGGAAAGGAAGACCCAGAGTTACCTCTGCTGCAGGGGATGAGTTCATTACAGTTAACTGGCTCTCATGAGGACCACCACAGGAAAGGAAGACCCAGAGTTACCTCTGCTGCAGAGGATGAGTTCATTAGAGTTACCAGCCTCATAAATGCTTCACAGAGTTCAACTAACAGACACATCTCAACATCACCTGTTCAGTGAAGACTGTGTGAATCAAGCCTTCATGGTCGAATTGCTGCAAAGAAACCACTATTAAAAAACACCAATAATAAGAAGAGACTTGCTTGGGCCAAGAAACACGAGCAATGGGCATTAGACTGGTGGAAATCTGTCCTTTGGTCTGATGAGTCCAAATTTGATGATTTTTGTTTCCAAACGTCTTTGTGAGACGCAGAGTAGGTGAACCGATGATCTCCGCATGTGTGCTTCTCACCGTGAAGCGTGGAGGAGGAGGTGTGATGGTGTGGGGGTGCTTTGTTGGTGACACTGTCAGTGATTTATTTAGAATTCAAGGCACACTTAACCAGCATGGCTACCACAGCATTCTGAAGTGATAAGCCATCACATATGGTTTGTGTGTGGTTAGATCTGTAGCCACGAAGGTTGAGGTTAGATCTGTAGCCACGAAGGTTGAGGTTAGATCTGTAGCCACTAAGGTTGTGGTTAGATCTCTAGCCACTAAGGTTGAGGTTAGATCTGTAGCCACGAAGGTTGTGGTTAGATCTGTAGCCACGAAGGTTGTGGTTAGATCTGTAGCCACTAAGGTTGTGGATAGATTAGATCTGTAGCTGCTAAGTTCATCGTTAGATATGTGACAATATCTATACAGTATGCTAAACGCTATAATAGCTACAACACTTAAAACCTAACCATTACCACAGTATACAGTAAGGCCCTGATTAGGAGGGGGGGGGGGCAGTTAACAGTACACATGCTGTGGCATACACTTTAGTCATTATTTCCTGTGAAGTAAATCAAATCGCTTTCTTTGGAAAATACACTATATATCCTTAGGGAGGGAAAAGCTCTGCTGTCGTTCTTCAAGTAGTTTGTGATACCATTCAATTGTAAAGCTAACATTGAAAACACATTGTAGTCCAAAACCTAGTCGTTGAGTCTCTCTGCTGTCCAGTCCATCAGTAGACGCTCAGTAGTGGCACTGTGACACACACACACACACACACACACACTCACAGACAATAACAAACACACACACACACAAACACACACACACACAATCACACACACACAGACACACACACATATATACACAATAACAAACAAACAAACACACACACACACACACACAATAACAAACAAACACACACACACAAACAAACACACATACAAACACCCACACACACACTGAAACACATACACCATGCCCCAATGATGAATCTGTGTTGACAGTTATCCTGCAGAGAATGTCACACCCTTTGGCAAAGTTGCGATGCTGCACACGTGAGGGACTCAGCGTGGGGTGTGTGTGTGTGTGTGTGTGTGTGTGTGTGTGTGTGTGTGTGTGTGTGTGTGTGTGTGTGCGTGTGTGCATGCGTGCGTGTGCGTGTGTGTGTGTATGCGTGCGTGCGTGTGTGCGTCTCAGGGCAACTCAATGAGCGGGTGTTGTTGTTCTTTGTGTTCGAAACTCTTGAGAGTTCTCACGTCTGTCTACCAGAGTACTAATGATAGATTAGATTGGACAGGGTAGATTACCATAGATTAGATTGGACAGGGTATGGACAGGTTAATGGGGAGTCATTATTACCACAATCCTTTTATTGACCATTAAAGACTGATCACGGTTATGTTCATCTTCATATGATGAACTAAATATAATATATGAACTAAGTAAATGAGTTTTCACTAATGCAGCAGACTTGACATAACTGTGTTGGTAGTACTGTAGAAAAACATCTATTTAATGTCAACTCAAGACACAGAGTGAAAGATACTGTCTGGACCATATGTGGCTTTTCACTAATATTATTATGTGGGATACAGACAGTACTGCACAGAATGTTCCTTTGATACAGTACCTTAACTCCACACTAGATCTGTTCACCTCTACCCACTCATTTGACTGTCGGAATCCAGGGGAAGTCAAACCCGTCAAAGCAGTTTGTCTATGGTTTCTTCTCAACTCCAGCTCTCTACACCCCTTCAACCCAGTCTTTCTCTCTCTCTCTCTGTCTGTCTGTCTCTCTCTCTCTCTCTCTCTCTCTCTGTCTGTCTGTCTGTCTGTCTGTCTGTCTGTCTGTCTGTCTGTCTGTCTGTCTGTGTTGACAGTTATCCTGTCTGTCTGTCTCTCTCTCTCTCTCTCTCTCTCTCTCTCTCTCTCTCTCTCTCTCTCTCTCCCTGTCCCTCCCTCTCTCTCTCTCTCTCTCTCGCTCCTATCTTCTCTCTTATATTTTCTTTCTCACTCTCCTATCTTTTCTCTCGCTCTCTTTCCTCTCTCTCCTATCTTTTCTCTCTCTCCTCTCTCCTATATTTTCTCTCTCTCTCTCTCTCTCTCTCTCTCTCTCTCTCTCTCTCTCTCTCTCTCGCTCCCTGTCTCTCTCTCTCTCGCTCCTATCTTCTCTCTCTTATCTTTTCTTTCTCTCTCTCCTATCTTTTCTCTCGCTCTCTTTCCTCTCTCTCCTATCTTTTCTCTCTCTCTCTTTTCTCTTTCCTCTCTCTCCTATTTTCTTTCTCTCTCTCTCTCTCTCTCTCTCTCTCTCTCTCTCTCTCTCTCTCTCTCTCTCCCTCTCTCCCCTTCTCTGTCTCTCGCTCCACCCCTCCAACCTTTCCTAAGCCCAGTTAATCAGGCCTACAGATGCTGGGGGAAAAACAATGGTTCCGGGGTCTTCTGGAGGACGTGGAGCAGATGGATAATCCACAGATCCACTGCCAACAAAGTAAACTCTGTAAAGTCTGCAGATTAGAGACCTTTGAATCTGAATCTGAGGCAGAAAGTCAGTCTGCTGCTGCAGCTGAGAAGCTGAGAACGTCCATACATTTAAACAATAGCAAGTATTAGCTACCCAATGCATCAAATACTTAACCAGCGTGCTGCAAACGTTCAAAAAAATGTTTTGTCATCAGTATTTGTTTGGTTGAAATGTTTAGTCATCTCACAGTGTAGCTCCAACGGCACTAATCTGTTGAGCGTCTTCGGAGCTTCGCCCTAGCAAGGCATTTCATTGGTTTAATGTATTGCGAGGCATCCGAGTACCACCGAGTTCCGACCCCTCTTTGGCTGATTTCTGCCATGGAACTTCCCCCAAGCTTCCCGTTTTAGTTAAACTGGTTCGTGACGTGGCTAGGGGCCAAGTGACTAGGCAACAGGATGGACAATAATCAGTAGCAGCAGCGTATGTGATGAGTCAAAATAGGGTACGGGTAAACTATTTAGCAGTCTAATGGCTTGGGGGGGTAGAAGCTGTTCAGGCTAGGCCACGACATGCAAAATATAAATTGTTAGTTGATCAATAGAATATTGAGTTTCTATGTCCTGCTCTGAGATTAAATAGGCAATGATGTCGCGCTCCTATCGCACAGCAGCCTACAACTTTTTTATTTTATATAACCTTTATTTAATTATTTTAGAATCTAAAAATAAAACCACATAGATTTTCGCTCTTCCCACTAACGACAAAATGGCTGCATTCTTGTTGGTGATGTCAGAGGCCAAATAAATATCCTGTGGAGTACCACAGGGATCCATTTTAGGGCCTCTCTTATTTCTTAATGATATGCCAGATACAGTAAAGTGTAACCTCTTGCTTTATGCTGATGACTCATCCATACTGGTATCAGGGAAGGATATAGTTTACATAGAGGAGACTGAGTAAGGAATTGCATTTTGTTACAGATTGGTTAACTGACAACAAATTGTCGCAACATTTGGCAAAAACTTAATCGATATTGTTTGCAACAAAACTTAGATTGCTTAGGGCTGACAAAATAACAGTAAACTGTGCAGGCAAGGAGGTTGAATCTAAAACAAGTGTATCTTATCTTGGGGTGTTCCTAGATCAATCCCTTTCTAGAGACCTGATTGCTGCTAAAAGTCATTCTAAAATGGTGAACAAATTTAAATGTTTATATCGTAACACTAGATATTTTAACATTAATGAAACTGCTTGTCTCAACCTGGATTCAGTGTCATTTTGATTATGCCTGTTCTGCTTGGTATAGTTTGCTATCAAAAAAAGCTGAAAAGGAGATTGTAGGTCATGAAAAATAATGTTATCGGGTATATACAGTGGGGAGAACAAGTATTTGATACACTGCCGATTTTGCAGGTTTTCCAACTTACAAAAAATGTAGAGGTCTGTCATTTTTATCATAGGTACACTTCAACTCTGTGAGACGGAATCTTAAACAAAATTCCAGAAAATCACATTGTATGATTTTTAACTAATTAATTTGCATTTTATTGCATGACATAAGTATTTGATACATCAGAAAAGCATAACTTAATATTTGGTACAGAAACCTTTGTTTGCAATTACAGATAATCATACGTTTCCTGTAGTTCTTGACCAGGTTTGCACACACTGCAGCAGGGATTTTGGCCCACTCCTCCATACAGACCTTCTCCAGATCCTTCAGGTTTCGGGGCTGTCGCTGGGCAATACGGACTTTCAGCCCCCTCCAAAGATTTTCTATTGGGTTCAGGTCTGGAGACTGGCTAGGCTACTCCAGGACCTTGAGATGCTTCTTACGGAGCCACTTCTTAGCTGGCTGTGTGTTTCGGGTCGTTGTCATGCTGGAAGACCCAGCCACGACCCATCTTCAATGCTCTTACTGAGGGAAGGAGGTTGTTGGCCAAGATCTCGCGATACATGGCCCCATCCATCCTCCCCTCAATACGGTGCAGTCGTCCTGTCCCCTTTGCAGAAAAGCATTCCCAAAGAATGTTTCCACCTCCATGCTTCACGGTTGGAATGGTGTTGTTGGGGTTGTATTCATCCTTCTTCTTCCTCCAAAAATGGCGAGTGGAGTTTAGACCAAAAAGCTCTATTTTTGTCTCATCAGACCACATGACCTCCCATTCCTTCTCTGGATCATCCAGATGGTCATTGGCAAACTTCAGACGGGCCTGGACATGCGCTGGCTTGACCAGGGGGACCTTGCGTGCGCTGCAAGGTCCACAACTTAATTTAAAAAAAAAAAGAAGCTTTTGATCATATGCCCAATTTGCACAAAATATTTACTTGCCAGCAATACGATATTTCAACCACCAGCAGATGTGTGTAACATGTGTTCTAACATTTATGGGGAAGTGAGCACATTATCACTTCAAATTACATTTTTATAAATGCCAACTTTTGCTTGCAACTGGTGTACGCACCTTTTTGGGATATATTTTTTGTACATATGCAGGTTTTATAAATGAAGGCCCCTGTTGTTTAGACCGTGTACTTAAACATGATCCAGAGCCATTTTTTACACAGAATCGTTAATGAGATTCATCCTTATGCAGGAACGAGATTCCAATAATACTCCAATCTCTTGGCAAATATTATATAATCGTAGATGTCTCTGTAAGAAGAGAGGGAGGAAAATTAGCATTTTTATTCAATCTATTTTCATCTATTTGCATTCACTTCCCTACTGTATGTCATTCAGAACATGCGCAAATTATGGAACGTATATTACAAAACAGTCATTATTACTTAGCAAAAGTCTGTGTTTGTTCCAATACTTCAATACAATCCTAACATCCAAGCTTTTGGCATTCGGATCATAGTGTTTGCTGCCTGTGATGTTTACTCCAGCCAGGGAGGAACTATAATAGGATCATCTGCACATGCCAATTTGCATTCCAAAGGCACCAATCACACGTGGAGAGCCTGGTAGAAGGGTACCAATTACGTGGAGAGCCTGGTAGGAGGGCACCAATCATGTGGATAGCTTGGTAGGAGGAAGCCAATCAAGTGGTGAGCCTGATCGGAGGGCGTCAATCATGTGGAGAGCCTAATAGGAGGGAACCAATCATGCGGAGAGCCTGGTAGGAGGGCACCAATTACATGACGAGGATGATAGTTGAGAGCCAATCATGTGGATAGCCTGCTGTGGGTTATTGGTTCCTTTTCTTTCAGTGTTATTTTCTCTCAAATCCCCCGTGGTCTCTAAAATACTACACCTCCGCAAGGTCTTCTTCTATGGTCTCAGTCATAAACAATCACTTACGAAGTGAGCGGATGTGTCCCAATACTCACAGATTACTTTTACGTCCACACTAATAATTTGGTATTAAACTGATTATGGGAATAGACCAATTATGGTATTAGTCATTTAAACACCTTACTCTATTATCTTACTACGCAGATTAAAACACCTGGCTTTCTGGTTTTCTGAGCAATTTTTCTAATTCTTAGGCAGAAATGGCTTAATCAGAGTTACAGCGGTGTATGTGATCTGCGCATGTGCTAGCATGAGCAGAGCTAGCACAATCAGCGCTAACAAGAGCAGCACTTGCACGATCAGCGCTAGCACGAGCAGCACTAGCACGATCAACGCTAGCACGATCAGCGCTAGCACGAGCACGAGTGAAGTGAGTTTGGAAAAACTGAAAGTATACCTCTTAGAAATAGTGAAATCATTCTTCTTGCAAAGCATGTAAATGTTTAAATCAAACTATAATATTCATCTGACTATTCACAAAATGGTATTGTTGTGTGCATGTAACCGTACTCACAGATGGCCTCCTTTTTTAGTTCACACTTATTGTAAATTAGTATGGATTTGCATTAGTATGTAAAGTTATACCTCTCTTTTCTATAATTGGAGTTATTACATAAAACAGATTTAGAATTCCGAAGAATACCTGTCATGTCGGAAAATGTTTTTCCGGGGTGTGATGTAATATACAGGACCCGTCTAGCCAGCCTATTTCCTACAATGTAAACCAAAAAAACTTAACCGCAGATTAAAAGCAAAGATATATATATACATGTTGAAGTTTGGGGCCAATCCGATGGTAAAACTTTAAGTTAGCTAACAACCGAAAATCCCAAAAGATAGATTCCAGATGTCCATCAGCTAGCGCGCTAGCACTAAGCCAAGATGGAGAAAAGTTACATCAGCTAGCACTAAGCCAAGATGGAGAAAAGTTACATCAGCTAGCGCACTAGCACTAAGCCAAGATGGAGAAAAGTTACAAAACTCCTGTAGCCTTCTTCACAGTGAACATGCAAAACAGTTGTCAAGATAAAAAGGAGAACAGAGGAGGTATAATTAGAACAAGCAGGTATGATTTTTTTTATTTCCTTTTGAGCCCACGGCAAGGAAGCACCAGAGCCTGCCGTACTACCAGATTCCCACTAGATAACACAGCCAAAATGTCTGTGAATAGCATGAGATGTGGCTAATGTTAGCCAGCTTGAGCTACAAACTCGGTAGCACAGAGTAGGTCCTCACTATGATGTTGACAAATAATGCATTGTAGGTTGTTTAGAGGTTATCTGGAAATAAGTTAATAAATATGTAATAACCCAAAAACATAACTATGTTTGTAATTATAGGTAAACAGAATATGACCACAACTAAGCTACCATGTCTTTAATAACACAGTGTTGTAACATTAGTAAAAACTCCTTTAACACCTCTCTCTCTCTCTCTCTCTTTCTCCCCTCCCTCTCTCCCCTCTTTCCTCTCTCTCTCCCCCTCCCTCTCTCTCTCTCTCTCTCTCTCTCTCTCTCTCTCTCTCCCCCCTCCCCCTCTCCCCCTTTCCTCTCTCTCTCTCTCCTTCCCTCTCTCCCCCTTCCTTCCTTCCTTCCTTCCCTCACTCTCTCTCCCTCTCTCTCTCTCCCCCTTCCCTCTCTCTCCCCTTTCCTCTCTCTCCCCTTTCCTTTCTCCCCCCCCCCCCCCTCTCTCTCTCCCCCCCCCCCCCTCTCTCTCTCCCCCCCCCTCTCTCTCTCTCTCTCTCTCTCTCTCTCTCTCTTCACAGCTCATGTGTGTGACAACGCCATGCTTCTCTGTCAGAACGGAGGAACGTGCCACCACCATCAGCGATGCCACTGTGCTCCAGGTTTCAAAGGCGTCCTGTGTGAGAGGACACGATGCCAGGTCCTCGGGCCCTGCGAGGAGTACCCCACTGCTGGGCAGCCATCCCTCCACCACCCTCTCCTCCTGGTCCCTCCAGGTCTGCTCCTCTCCCTACTGCTCCCCCTGGTGGTGATATGGTTCTGCTAAGAATTGTTATATTCATTACCAACTGGCCAGTGAACTTTCAACTTGGAACTGAAGAGGTCCACTTGGCCATTTGTCAGCCATGTTGTCATTTTGAAGGACAGCAGGGCAGGACCTAATGCAAGTACATTCTGGGACAGCAGAAAGACAGCTCAGATCAGATCTACAGAAAAGAGAAAGGAAATCAGCCCTGAAGGACATGGGATCAAGCAGGGACACTAAACGAGATATTACGTGCCCTGGTCCGTGGTATAAATAAGGAACCTTTATTTAATGTCAAAAGTGAAATATGGTGATGGCTGATAAACTGAATGGATAACGAAGAAATGATACTTTTGGTCAGAGAGACACACAGACAGACAGACATAAGTCAACTTAAGGAGCTTAGACGCGGGCTGCGGTAAATGGCAATTGAACCATGAGAAAATCCGCACACCGTCTGTAGAGACCAGCGATCCCGGGTTGTTGTCAGCTCGAATATTGTCCTTAAAACATTGTTTGATTGGTTGACAAGATGAACGATGCTCACCGACCGCTCAAGACTTCAGCTAATTTAATCTTTTTGGCGCCTTGAGCTCCAAGCCAGCGGAGTTGCTCACGGAGAAAGCGACACGAACCGCGTCGCTTATAAAAAAAAACACTCGTATTTTGCCGCCCGCCACCATACTACCATTGAAGTTTATGTGACCTTCTCTGCTTACCGTGGCCCGTCTGTAAACGCCTTTATAGTACAATCTACAACCTTCAATCTCACTACGGTCCTGTCCCAAATGGCACCCTATTCTCTATATAGTACACTCTACTTCCTATATAGTACACCCAGTGGGTTCTGGTCAACAGTAGTAGACTGTATAAGGAATATGGGTGCCATTTAAAGGGATAGTACACCCAAATTACAAAATGACACATTGGTTATTTTATCTTGTAACCAGTCTATGGACATGTTATGATAGAAATCCGTGCTTTGGTTTTAATTCCCTGACACTGTTTCCAAATGCCAAGGTTTATCATTATAGTACAAATTATTATTATTTTCATTTTTTAAATTTTTACCAGGCAAGTCAGTTAATAAGAACAAATTCTTATTTACAATGACGGTCTACCCCTGCCAAACCTGGACGACGCTGGGGACAATTGTGTGCCGCCCTTTGGGACTCCCAATCACGGCCGGATGTGATACAGCCTGGATTCCAAACCGGGACTGTAGTGACACCTCTTGCACTGAGATACAGTGCCTTCAGACCACGGCGCCACTCAGGAGCCCAAATACCATTTAGGTCCTAGTAACGATATTAGAATTTTTCACTCATCATGTTTAAATCATCCGGAAGTATATAAAATAGATTTTTGAAGCTCAACAAAGTTACGTATTGATGATATGAAAATGATGCGTGAAAAATGCTAACATCAGTACCAGGACTTGTAAGGATTTGTGCTGAAAATGTTCAAAAATAACTAGCATTTGGAAACTAACCAAAGCATGGATTTCTGTCAAACCTTGTCCCCAGACTGCTTACAGAGTAAGAAAAGCATTATGGAATTTTGGAATTTGGATGAACTATCAGTTTAAGACACATTTAATGACAACAGATGTTGGTATACCAACGTGTGACCTAGAAACAAAGTTGACCAACGTTCTCATTCTCTGGGAACAGATGAATAGTCTTCACAGAGGTTATGCCACTTAATGTGGGCCAACCAAACTGTAGGGAAAAAAAACAACAGAAATCACTCTGGATCTGTCATCTGCATTACAAAGTGGTTGAGAAGTCACTCTTGGTATATATTCCCCTTTCCTTCTTTCCTCCCTCCTGGTTACCTTCCCTTACCTCCTTCCCGCACTTCTATTCCTCCTACCTGTAGCTTTAGTGTCTAGCGATTTTCTTTGTCTGCTTAAAAAGGCCTTTTTTTGTTTTGTCAAATACCGCACAAGTGTTATGATCCAAGCTAAACTCCTTGACTACCGGTTGACTCGGAGACGAAAACTATTGTTATTTTTGTTGCCGGCTTCGTAGTCACGGAAACGCTTGTTGAGCTCACCTGATGTATCATATTGTATTGTAGCTGTATTTAATGTTTGTACAAAACAAAAAGATATTTTCATGATTTTAAAGTAAATGAAAAATATGTATTACTTTTAGTTTTTTTTGTTGTATCGTTGCTGGGCAGCTTGAGGTGGTAAGGATAACTCCTGAAGATGTCTACGACTCAGAATGCATAAAGAAATGGTTTTATTTTTCCTGATATTGTGGTTGAGACCTGCTGACATACTGTATGGAAACTGTTTACAGATACACAGAAACACAGCTGCACCAAAGGGAATTCCAGGTGTTTATTTTAATTTCTTTACAGACTTCAGCAGAACGCATCATCCAAGTACAGAACAATAACATTACAAATTCAGTCAGACAAGACAGTATATTATTACTCTTTCAAAACCTCACTTTAGACACTCATAGCCTGCCCTGCCGTGTGTAAATTCCCCAAGATTACAGCTACAAATCCAGGTGTCTTATTGATGTCAACAACATAATAGATTTTCCAAGTATAAAATATAAAACTGTTTACGCTAAACTAATTCCATTCTACCAGTGTGTGTCCCTTCTTACATTCACGATGCAGCCGTCCTCTAGATCTCAAACCCATTTCTCCGCCGTGTGGAAATGTACCAACAGGCTCCGAATGAGATGAATGTAATGACGGTAGTCCAGGTGAGAATGGTAGTTGATATAATCCATGAAACCAATGAAGAAAGGAAGAGGTTCCATTAAGCTCATCTCTTTCCAGCTGGTGTTGTGACTCTGCGTATTCATGAGAGGGGAAATTAGCCTAACTGTAAACCACGGTGGGTCACTGAATAGAAATTAAGTCACTCCTGGTGGGTGACATATTGCACCTTGAGACATTAGATTTGGCAGACTGACTGTCTTTATTATGATAAAATGAGATATTTAATAGGTGATTCTTTATGTTCTACCATTGTACATTTTCAAGAGTTTTATGCATCTTGGCCCACACATTATAGTTGTCAGTGGTGTCACGGACTAACAGTCATGTATTATCTGTTTAGGAGTGTTGAAGGTTCCATTTTCCAAAATGGCTGCCCAGAAAATGGAGTAGCACATCAAATACATTTTCTGGTGACATTACAAGGCTGAGTAATCAAATCAAATCAAAATGTATTTAGTCAACGATAGGTGTAGAGTAACAGTAAATACCAGGTAATAACATGGCTACATACAGAGTACAAGGTAATAACATGGCTATATACAGGGAGTACCAGGTAATAACATGGCTATATACAGGGAGTACCAGGTAATAACATGACTATATACAGGGAATACCAGGTAATAACATGGCTATATACAGAGTAACAGGTAATAACATGGCTATATACAGAGTACAAGGTAATAACATGGCTATATACAGGGAGTACCAGGTAATAACATGACTATATACAGAGTACCAGGTAATAACATGGCTATATACAGGGAGTACCATGTAATAACATGGTTATATACAGGGAGTACCAGGTAATAACATGGCTATAAACAGGAAGTACCAGGTAATAACATGGTTATATACAGGGTACAAGGTAATAACATGGCTATATACAGGGAGTACCAGGTAATAACATGGCTATATACAGAGTACAAGGTAATAACATGGCTATATACAGGGAATACCAGGTAATAACATGGCTATATACAGGGAGTACCAGGTAATAACATGTCTATATAACATGGCTATATACAGGGAGTACCAGGTAATAACATGGCTATATACAGAGTACCAGGTAATAACATGGCTATATACAGAGTACAAGGTAATAACATGGCTATATACAGGGAGTACCAGGTAATAACATGACTATATACAGAGTACCAGGTAATAACATGGCTATATACAGAGTACAAGGTAATAACATGGCTATATACAGGGAGTACCAGGTAATAACATGGCTATATACAGGGAGTACCAGGTAATAACATGGCTATATACAGAGTACCAGGTAATAACATGGCTATATACAGAGTACAAGTTAATAACATGGCTATATACAGGGAGTACCAGGTAATAACATGGCTATATACAGGGAGTACCAGGTAATAACATGACTATATACAGAGTACCAGGTAATAACATGACTATATACAGGGCGTACCAGGTAATAACATGGCTATATACAGGGAGTACCAGGTAATAACATGGCTACATACAGGAAGTACCAGGTAATAACATGGCTATATACAGGGAGTACCAGGTAATAACATGGCTATAAACAGAGTACCAGATAATAACATGGCTATAAACAGGAAGTACCAGGTAATAACATGACTATATACAGAGTACCAGATAATAACATGGCTATAAACAGGGAGTATGAGGTAATAACATGGTTATTTACAGGGAGTACCAGGTAATAACATGGCTATATACAGGGAGTACCAGGTAATAACATGGCTATAAACAGAGTACCAGATAATAACATGGTTATAAACAGGAAGTACCAGGTAATAACATGACTATATACAGAGTACCAGGTAATAACATGGCTATATACAGGGAGTATGAGGTAATAACATGGTTATTTACAGGGAGTACCAGGTAATAACATGGCTATATACAGGGAGTACCAGGTAATAACATGGCTATAAACAGAGTACCAGGTAATAACATGGCTATATACAGGGAGTACCAGGTAATAACATGGCTATAAACAGAGTACCAGATAATAACATGGCTATAAACAGGAAGTACCAGGTAATAACATGACTATATACAGAGTACCAGGTAATAACATGGCTATATACAGGGAGTATGAGGTAATAACATGGTTATTTACAGGGAGTACCAGGTAATAACATGGCTATATACAGGGAGTACCAGGTAATAACGTGGCTATAAACAGAGTACCAGGTAATAACATGGCTATATACAGGGAGTACCAGGTAATAACATGGCTATATACAGAGTACCAGGTAATAACATGGCTATATACAGGGAGTACCAGGTAATAACATGGCTATATACAGGGAGTACCAGGTAATAACATGGCTACATACAGGAAGTACCAGGTAATAACATGGATATATACAGGGAGTACCAGGTAATAACATGGCTATATACAGGGAGTACGAGGTAATAACATGGTTATTTACAGGGAGTACCAGGTAATAACATGGCTATTTACAGGGAGTACCAGGTAATAACATGGATATATACAGAGTACCAGGTAATAACATGGCTATATACAGGGAGTACGAGGTAATAACATGGTTATTTACAGGGAGTACCAGGTAATAACATGGCTATATACAGGGAGTACCAGGTAATAACATGGCTATATACAGAGTACCAGGTAATAACATGGCTATATACAGGGAGTACCAGGTAATAACATGGCTATATACAGGTTGTACCAGGTAATAACATGGCTACATACAGGAAGTACCAGGTAATAACATGGCTATATACAGGGAGTACCAGGTAATAACATGGCTATATACAGGGAGTACCAGGTAATACCATGGCTACATACAGGAAGTACCAGGTAATAACATGGCTATATACAGGGAGTACCAGGTAATAACATGGCTATATACAGGGAGTACCAGGTAATAACATGGCTATATACAGAGTACCAGGTAATAACATGGCTATATACAGGGAGTACCAGGTAATAACGTGACTATATACAGAGTACCAGGTAATAACATGGCTATATACAGGGAGTACCAGGTAATAACATGGCTATGTACAGGGAGTACCAGGTAATAACATGGCTATATACAGAGTACCAGGTAATAACATGGCTATATACAGGGAGTACCAGGTAATAACGTGACTATATACAGAGTACCAGGTAATAACATGGCTATATACAGGGAGTACCAGGTAATAGCATGGCTATATACAGGGAGTACCAGGTAATAACATGGCTGAGACGTTGACTGAGAACACATTCTCATTTATAGCAACGGCCTGGGGAATAGTTACAGGAGAGAGGAGGGGGATGAATGAGCCAATTGTAAGTTGGAGATGTTTTGGGTGGCCATGATGGTATGAAAGCCAGATTTGGTATTTAACCAGGACACCAGGGTTAATACCCCTACCATTACATGCCATGGGATCTTTAGTGATCACACAGAGTCAAGACACCCGTTTAATGTCCCATCCAAAAGACAGCACCCTACACAAATCAATGTCCCCAATCACTGTCCTGGGGCATTGGGATATTTTCTTTTAGACCAGAAGAAAATGTGTATATCCTACTGGCCTATCCTATACAGGAAGTACCAGGTAATAACATGGCTACATACAGGAAGTACCAGGTAATAACATGGCTATATACAGGGAGTACCAGGTAATAACATGGCTACATACAGGAAGTACCAGGTAATAACATGGCTACATACAGGAAGTACCAGGTAATAACATGGCTATATACAGGAAGTACCAGGTAATAACATGGCTATATACAGGAAGTACCAGATAATAACATGGCTATATACAGGAAGTACCAGGCAATAACATGGCTATATACAGGTAGTACCAGGTAATAACATGGCTATATACAGGAAGTACCAGGTAATAACATGGCTATATACAGGTAGTACCAGGTAATAACATGGCTATATACAGGGAGTACCAGGTAATAACATGGCTATATACAGGAAGTACCAGATAATAACATGGCTATATACAGGAAGTACCAGGCAATAACATGGCTATATACAGGTAGTACCAGGTAATAACATGGCTATATACAGGAAGTACCAGGTAATAACATGGCTATATACAGGGAGTACCAGGTAATAACATGGCTATATACAGGAAGTACCAGGCAATAACATGGCTATATACAGGAAGTACCAGGCAATAACATGGCTATATACAGGTAGTACCAGGTAATAACATGGCTATATACAGGGAGTATCAGGTAATAACATGGCTATATACAGGAAGTACCAGGTAATAACATGGCTATATACAGGAAGTACCAGGTAATAACATGGCTATATACAGGAAGTACCAGGTAATAACATGGCTATATACAGGAAGTACCAGGTAATAACATGGCTATATACAGGAAGTACCAGGTAATAACATGGCTATATACAGGGAGTACCAGGTAATAACATGGCTATATACAGGAAGTACCAGGTAATAACATGGCTATATACAGGGAGTACCAGGTAATAACATGGCTATATACAGGAAGTACCAGGCAATAACATGGCTATATACAGGAAGTACCAGGCAATAGAGTCCAGTGTGTGGGGGTAGAGTCCAGTGTGTGTGCATAGAGTCAGTACAAGAGAGTTAGTTTTTAAAAAAGGGTAAATGCAGGTTGTCTGGGTAGCCATTTTATAATCTATTTAGCAGTCTTGTTTAGCATCCTCATGGCTAGAAACTTTTCAGCCGTCCTGTTGGTTCCAGACTTGGTACAACGGTACTACTTGCCGTGCAGTAGCAGAGAGAACCGTTTATGGCTTGGGTGGCTGGTGTCTTGGTGATGAAGAGGTGTGCGGAAGGCTGTACGCATCTGTTAATGCAATAAACATTCTTTTGACACTTCGCCCAGGCTCCTGGCTCAGCCGTAGTTGGACATTTCAAAATCACTTTTTAAAAGTTATATGTCTCTTAGATAGAGATGAAGCTAAAGAGAGTAGGATACATGACTGTAAAGGGACCACGACTCTAAATCATAGTAGCAGGTGCAGGACGCTGTTGAAATATACTTCCTCCTCAGACACTGAAACCAGCATCATTTCTCTACATGACCTGCTTACTAAGACAGAATAGACCGTGGGTATGCAGGCTGCTCGCTCGTGAAATTCACAACTAGGTTACAAATCTTTTCTCAATTTATCATCACTAATTGCATTCCTTTGAAACCACCTATTTTTTCAGTACCGAAGCTACAAAGTCTGAAAGGAAACGTGTTAACTTCAACATAAAGGCACCTTTCCTCAAAAAGCTACAGTATAATGGTACAGTATATAGTATAGTATAATATATAGTACAGTATAATATATAGTACAGTATAATATATAGTACAGTATAATATATAGTACAATATATAGTACAGAATAATGGTACAGTATAATGTATAGTATAATATATGGTACAGTATAATAAATAGTACAATATATAGTACAGTATATTGTAAAGTATAATAATACAGGATATAGTACAGTATATTGGTTACAGTATATGGTAAAGTGTAATAATACAGTATATAGTTCAGTATAATGACACAGTATATAATACTGTATATGGTACATTATATGGTACAGTATAATAAATAGTACAATATATAGTACAGTATATTGTAAAGTATAATAATACAGGATATAGTACAGTATATTGGTTACAGTATATGGTAAAGTGTAATAATACAGTATATAGTTCAGTATAATGACACAGTATATAATACTGTATATGGTACATTATATAGTACAGTATAATGGTACAGTATAATGACACAGTATATGGTACAGTATATAGTTTGGCTGACTGGCTGGCTAGTTATGGGTTATCATCAAAGTGTTCACAGAATTCTAATAAAATGTCTATCGTGGCTTCGTTCCAGGGGCACTGTATAGGGAAAAGGGTACCATTTGAAACAAAACCCCAATAGTCCTTTCAGTTGAAGTTTGTCGACTTTAACAATGCTGGATTTAACGCGCTATGAGCCTACAGTACACCGTGGGTGGTCAGGAATCGTTACCGTGTTACAGTAGACGGGTAGGTAACACTGGGACAGGGAGGAAAGAAACACCTAGGGATTTAGCTAGCTAGCTAGCTAATATTCGGGAGTTTTGTGCAAAAGAAAATGATCATAATTTGGCTAGTTATAGAGGAAATAAATGGGACAGTGGGGGCCACAAGGGGGGGAAAACGGGCCTGTGTATATTAAGGCCAGGGCCGGTTTCTGGTCCCAGTCTGTCCCTGGCAGTGAGATGTCTTGGTGCTCCCTTTCCCTTTACACTTGAGAAGAGAGGGTATTAGTTGAGGACGTTCTTAGACATGAGCAGCCTACGTAGACACACACACACACACACACACACTGTAGCCTAGTCTTTGGGTTCTGCCCCTGTCAGCATTGGTCGGTTGCACCCATACGAGAGAGAGACCCTTATATAACACATCCACAGCAGACCTGGGTTCAGATACTCTGAGTGTATGTTTTAGCCTGCCTGGAGTGCCTGGTGGATGGGGTTTGTAGTTGTTTGTTTTAACCTGCCTGGAGTGCCAGGTGGATGGGGTTTGTAGTTGTTTGTTTTAACCTGCCTGAAGTGCCTGGTGGATGGGGTTTGTAGTTGTTTGTTTTAACCTGCCTGGAGTGCCTGGTGGATGGGGTTTGTAGTTGTTTGTTTTAACTTGCCTGGAGTGCCTGGTGGATGGGGTTTGTAGTTGTTTGTTTTAACCTGCCTGGAGTGCCTGGTGGATGGGGTTTGTAGTTGTTTGTTTTAACCTGCCTGGAGTGCCTGGTGGATGGGGTTTGTAGTTGTTTGTTTTAACCTGCCTGGAGTGCCTGGTGGATGGGGTTTGTAGTTGTTTGTTTTAACCTGCCTGGAGTGCCAGGTGGATGGGGTTTGTAGTTGTTTGTTTTAACCTGCCTGGAGTGCCAGGTGGATGGGGTTTGTAGTTGTTTGTTTTAACCTGCCTGGAGTGCCTGGTGGATGGGGTTTGTAGTTGTTTGTTTTAACCTGCCTGGAGTGCCTGGTGGATGGGGTTTGTAGTTGTTTGTTTTAACCTGCCTGGAGTGCCAGGTGGATGGGGTTTGTAGTTCTTTGTTTTAACCTGCCTGGAGTGCCAGGTGGATGGGGTTTGTAGTTGTTTGTTTTAACCTGCCTGGAGTGCCTGGTGGATGGGGTTTGTAGTTGTTTGTTTTAACTTGCCTGGAGTGCCTGGTGGATGGGGTTTGTAGTTGTTTGTTTTAACCTGCCTGGAGTGCCAGGTGGATGGGGTTTGTAGTTGTTTGTTTTAACCTGCCTGGAGTGCCAGGTGGATGGGGTTTGTAGTTTTCCAGTTATTCTATTGGTTCTACTTTTGGTCAATACTAGTGCACTCTATAGGGAATAAGGAGCCATTTGGGACTCACTCCTGGTGTTCTGTATCTGGAAAACAACATGCTCAGCAGCTGCCAGGTGGAAACTGGGAGGTTCATCTTATTAGCGATACAATATCCATATTCAATTCAGCACAGCAGCAGCTTCCCTGTCTGTCTGCAAAACACCAGACGTGTTCTGTACTTGCAAAACACCAGTTAGTATTGGTAGGGCACGGGGAGAGAGAGAGTAAGCTAGACTTTCTCAACTCTTTCTGTGTTTTTAAGTTAAGTTGTTATTGAAAATTGCGCTCATCCATAATAAGGTACTGCTTAGTCCCCTTGGTTCACATTTGAGGGGGAAGTACTTTCTCCCCCAAATTCAGAGGATTATTTAAATATTAATCATGTTTATTCTCGAAAGGGGAGGCAAAATGACTTACTAATTCAAAATGTTTTCTTCAGGCTGGTTTTAGAAATGTGTGTTTCCATCAGCCGTGTATTTTGAGAGTTTTTTGAGAATCCCTGAACAAAGGCCTTGGATTTCAGTTTAGCTCAGGCTTTAGCTCAGCGGGCTAACACAGTCCTATGGTGCACCAAAGACCTCGGTTTGAACCCAGCTGGTCACATGTACACAGTGATTTGTTGTACACAATGATTTGTTGTGTGAAGTCGCTAGTCAGCAAAAACAGCCCAGCTCTGTAACTCTAGGAAGGTCGTCTATACTTCTCCTTGACCTCAATCACTGCATTAGGCTTGAGTTACTAGCATCTCTGTCACATCTCTGTTGCAGTAGTCGCCAATACACAGGACGTATAATACCTGGTGTGGTACCTCCCTAGAAGATGTGTATTACCTGCTACAGTATCTCACTAGACGATGTATATTACCTGCTACAGTATCTCACTAGAAGATGTATATTACCTGCTACAGTATCTCACTAGAAGATGTGTATTACCTGGTATGGTATCTCACTAGAAGTTGTATATTACCTGGTGTGGTACCTCACTAGAAGATGTATAATACCTGGTGTGGTACCTCACTAGAAGATGTATATTACCTGGTGTGGTACCTCACTAGAAGATGTATATTACCTGCTACAGTATCTCACTAGAAGATGTATATTACCTGCTACAGTATCTCACTAGAAGATGTGTATTACCTGGTGTGGTACCTCACTAGAAGATGTATATTACCTGGTGTGGTACCTCACTAGAAGATGTATATTACCTGCTACAGTATCTCACTAGAAGATGTATATTACCTGCTACAGTATCTCACTAGAAGATGTGTATTACCTGGTGTGGTACCTCACTAGAAGATGTATATTACCTGGTGTGGTACCTCACTAGAAGATGTATAATACCTGGTGTGGTACCTCACTAGAAGATGTATATTACCTGGTGTGGTTCCTCACTAGAAGATGTATAATACCTTGTGTGGTACCTCACTAGAAGATGTATATTACCTGGTGTGGTACCTCACTAGAAGATGTATAATACCTGGTGTTTTACCTCACTAGAAGATGTATATTACCTTGTGTGGTACCTCACTAGAAGATGTATATTACCTGGTGTGGTACCTCACTAGAAGATGTATAATACCTGGTGTGGTACCTCACTAGAAGATGTATATTACCTGGTGTGGTTCCTCACTAGAAGATGTATATTACCTGGTGTGGTATCTTACTAGAAGATGTATATTACCTGGTGTGGTACCTCACTAGAAGATGTATATTACCTGGTGTGGTACCTCACTAGAAGATGTATATTACCTGGTGTGGTACCTCACTAGAAGATGTATAATACCTGGTGTGGTACCTCACTAGAAGATGTATATTACCTGGTGTGGTTCCTCACTAGAAGATGTATATTACCTGGTGTGGTATCTTACTAGAAGATGTATATTACCTGGTGTGGTACCTCACTAGAAGATGTATATTACCTGGTGTGGTACCTCACTAGAAGATGTATATTACCTGGTGTGGTACCTCACTAGAAGATGTATATTATCTGGTGTGGTACCTCACTAGAAGATGTATATTACCTGGTGTGGTACCTCACTAGAAGATGTATATTACCTGGTGTGGTACCTCACTAGAATATGTATATTACCTGGTGTGGTACATCACTAGAAGATGTATATTACCTGGTGTGGTATCTCACTAGAAGATGTATAATACCTGGTGTGGTACATCACTAGAAGATGTATAATACCTGGTGTGGTCAGTGGCGTATTATAGTTTTGCGGGGTCTCTCCCCAAGGTACGAGCAAGGTCCCCCCCCCCCCCCCCCAAAAAAAAATATATATATATATATATTACACATTTTGCCATGAGGCTGAGAGAAAATGTTGCTGTTTTAGAACTCATACAGTACATTACTCTTAATATTAACATTTGAAGTATATATTTTGATATACCAAAATGTCACCATGTAAAGTAAAGGAACTACCTCATAATTTTGTTTAAAAAATAAACATATATATGTGTATATTGTCGTAAGATGCAACAAACTGGATTTATGTCAACTTTGTCAGACACCATAAAATGCATTTGTTTAATGGCCTTCAAGTATTTAATTGCCTTTAAATCTAACATTAGATTATTCACATATTTAACACAATATTTAATATATTTCATTATTCACTTTAAAATTCCCAATAAAAACATAACCATTCTATCAGATCTTTCAGCTCTGATGGAGTTTACGTTTTACGAAGTTGACAAAAAGATACGAATTTATCTTCATTAAAGTGGTATACACAGTAGCAATTTAGTTTTTCCTCAGTTGATTTATGACTCTAAAACCTAATTAAATGTAACATATTTGAACCAACATGAATATACTATCTTAATCTATCAGGGAGATGGAGTTGACAGTTTATGTTTGTCACCATGGTGATTCCGATATTGTTAATTCTTTCAAAAGTAGAGAACTTTATAGACCATGAGTGGTTTTGTTGTACTACATGTAATGAGGATATGAATAAGGGGTCCTTAAGGGTATATAGCTGTCCCTGCTCATTCCTGATTCATTTAGGATTTTAGACAAATCTGACAGAGTGGACCAAATCTCCGGACACATCTTTTAGGAATCACAGTTTTAAGAGAAATATGATTTAATGTCACATAGGGCTATTGCAAGAAACTACACATTATTTGCTTTATTGTAAATTATTGCATTTTTAAAAATTGCTCCGGACAAAGGCATTTGCAGGCATGAAGCCGACATGAAAATTGAATAATTTTAGCTTATAAAATTCACCTAAATAAAAATGTTAAGGTTAAATAATGCAACAAAATTTCAACAATAAACATAAAGTTTCCCTGCCAGACAAGGATGTTCCCGACTTTCAAGAATAAGACAACGACTGGTAATTAAGGTGTTCCACTATTTAAATGTTTTAAAAATTACACTTATTTTTATTTTTTTTATTAACATTTATTTAACCAGGACAAAGACGGGTGTGTAATTAAGATGTTCCACAAGGACAAAACTGGTGTGTAATTAAGATGTTCCACTAGAACAAATCAATAAATGCTGCCATAAGGGACTTCTTCTCTCTGTGATGTGACACAGGAACCAACTCTTATGTTGGGTGAGCACACCTATTCCCTATGTAGTGCACTATTTTAGTCCAGGACCCAATGGCACCCTATTCCCTATGCAGTGCACTACTTTTGGCCCAAGCCTCAAGTTTATTTAGAAATTAATTTCAGATTTGCATAGAGTTATTATGTTTGACTATGTAATGGGGTTAATTAAAGAACACAAACACAATAGCCCCCAACACACACACCACCTCCACACACATCATGTTGTCCTTCCTGCCCATCATTGGAATGGGCAGTTGGTTCATAATCGATCTGTCCTCTCCACTCCAGAACAGTAGAGAGATTTTAGTAAATCCTGTCCATTAACACTTCAACACATCAGGAACAGCACTTATGTTGGGCTGGGAGGGTTACGACACACAAAACCATCAAGCCACCATCAGCCGGCTCAGCACTGCAAGGACGCTAAGGGGGCCACTGACCCCTCAAGGACACAGGGTTTCTGGAACACCTGGGCGGCTGGAGACTGGCACAGAGAAATAAGAAACAATAATAAGAACAAGATAATTGGGGTCTAATATATTCCAGATGCACTCCAAATTTTCAAAGAATCGTACTTCAAAAAGGTATAATACACATTTTTAAAAACATGATAAAACAGTTTGCTCGTGTTCATAAACCAATCTGATGCACCTCGAGGACACAGAGGACGTCTGAACTGGCTGTTAGCCAGAGATCACAATATTATGTTTATAATGTTCAACAATCAATGGGTAAATCAGTAGGACTATTTCTCATTGATTGAAATTGTCGCATCTACTTCCTCTACTCTCCTCCGTCGTTGCCCGGTTTGCTAACCACCGGCCCTGGCTACACATCATTACGCACACCTGGGCCTCATCATTACGCACATCTGGGCCTCATCATTATGCACACCTGGGCCTCATCATTACGCACACCTGGGCCTCATCATTACGCACACCTGGGCCTCATCATTACGCACACCTGGGCCTCATCATTACGCGCACTTGGGCCTCATCATTACGCACACCTGGGCCTCATCATTACGCACACCTGGGCCTCATCATTACGCGCTTGATCATCAGACACACCTGGACTCTATCATTTTCCTGATTGCTCCCCATATATATATATATATATATAGCCCTGTGTACTTATTTCCAATCAGGCGCTATTGGCTCTATTTCCTGTCCTGACGGTACGTTCATGTTCTATTAAACTCCCCAACTGTGCCTGCTTCCTGACTCCCAGCTTCTTTGTAACAGAAATTGACCCTTGACTTGCCCAAAAAAATCTTACAGAGAACGTACCTCTCATTTTCCAGTGGGTCCTATAAAAGGCTGCAATAAAACATCCACACACGTTTAGAAAGCAATCTGATGCCCCGCCCCCCATCATCTCATCTCAATTCAACCAATCAACAAAACATCTGCCTTCCCCAAACGTTTAGAAAGCAATCTGATGCCCCGCCCCCCCCATCATCTCATCTCAACTCAACCAATCGAAAGCCTCCTCATCCGAATGGAACGCACACGAATTTCAAATAAAATGTTGATTTGAAATAATGATTAAAATAAACATTGATTTGATTTTTACACACACTAGCAGCAATCAGCTGTGGTGTTACAGACTGTAACGTACCCTCTCTACCATTCAGCATGACAGGATATAAAAGCTCTTGTCTACTTGCTCAATGTAAAACTAAGCAACGACTATCCTTCTAGTGCCAAAGAGCCTGAATTTCAAATCAACCCCAGCTGGGATTAGCATTTCCGCACCACAACCCCCCAGTAACTAACACCCTCTTGGAGAAATGACAATTGCTGGATTAAACTGACGGTGTCCAGGCACCCATAAATAAAATATGCCATTCCCAGACACACGCACACATGCACACACACAGTGTTCCCTGAGCCAGCCTAGAATAAAACTGTTTATACTGATTGTAATCATGTTCTGGGAGGATGATGACGAGAGGAGCTAGCGCCTAGTGAGCACTGAGCTACAAACCAAACAAACAAACACAACGTTGAATTAACAAACAAACGTAAGGAAAAACTTTCACAGCCTTCTGAAAAGACACTTCAACAGTCATAATAAGGATGTTCTTAGAGAATGAATCTGAGAGAGACAGAGAGAGAGGAGAGGAGAGGAGAGGAGAGGAGAGGAGAGGAGAGGAGAGGAGAGGGAATGAAAAAGCGAGACAGAGAGAGAGAAAGAGAATGAAAGAGACAGAGGAGAGAGAGAAAGAGAGTGAGAGGGTGAAAGACACAGAGAGAGAGAGAAAGAGAGAATGAAAGAGACAGAGAGGAGAGAGAAAAGCTAGAAGCATCTGCTTGTGTGGTACAGTAATTCGACTTAATTATAATTCCATTACGACCATTAGCCCTGCGTTTGCATGGCAGCTACAATTGAAGTAAATGCTCCATAAGGACTCTATCTTTTCTATCAGTGCTATACGGACTATCAGCGCTATAGGGACTCTATCAGCTCTATACAGACTCTATCAGCTCTATAAGGACTCTATCAGCTCTATATGGACTCTATCAGCTCTATAAGGACTCTATCAGCGCTATAGGGACTCTATCAGCTCTATAAGGACTCTGTCGGGACTATAAGGACTCTATCAGGCCTGTAAGGACTCTATCACCTCTATAAGGACTCTATCAGCTCTATACTGACTCTATCAGCTCTATACGGACTCTATCAGCTCTATAAGGGCTCTATCAGCGCTATAGGGACTCTACCAGCTCTATAAGGACTCTATCAGCTCTATAAGGACTCTATCAGCTCTATAAGGACTCTATCAGCGCTATAGGGACTCTATCAGCTCTATAAGGATTCTATCAGCTCTATACAGACTCAATCAGCTCTATAAGGACTCTATCAGCGCTATAAGGATTCTATCAGCTCTATAAGGATTCTATCAGCTCTATAAGGACTCTATCAGGACTATAAGGACTATATTTGCTCTATAAGGACCATCTTCTCTATCAGCTCTATAGGGAATCAGTCAGGACTATAAGGACTCTATCCGGACTGTAAGGACTCTATCAGCTCTATGAGGACTCTATCAGCTCTATATGGACTCTATCAGCTCTATAGGGAATCAGTCAGGACTATAAGGACTCTATCCGGACTGTAAGGACTCTATCAGCTCTATGAGGACTCTATCAGCTCTATAGGGAATCAGTCAGGACTATAAGGACTCTATCCGGACTGTAAGGACTCTATCAGCTCTATGAGGACTCTATCAGCTCTATATGGACTCTATCAGGACCATAAGAACTCTAACAGCTCTATAAGGACTCTATCAGCGCTATAGGGACTCTATCAGCTCTATAAGGACTCTATCAGCTCTATATGGACTCTATCAGCGCTATAGGGACTCTATCAGCTCTATAAGGACTCTATCAGCTCTAGATGGACTCTATCAGCTCTATAAGGACTCTATCAGCTTGTGTGGTACAGTAATTCGACTTAATTATAATTCCATTACGACCATTAGCCCTGCGTTTGCATGGCAGCTACAATTGAAGTAAACGCTCCATAAGGACTCTATCTTTTCTATCAGTGCTATACGGACTATCAGCGCTATAGGGACTCTATCAGCTCTATACAGACTCTATCAGCTCTATAAGGACTCTATCAGCTCTATATGGACTCTATCAGCTCTATAAGGACTCTATCAGCGCTATAGGGACTCTATCAGCTCTATAAGGACTCTATCAGCACTATAGGGACTCTATCAGCTCTATAAGGACTCTATCAGCACTATAAGGACTCTATCAGCGCTATAGGGACTCTATCAGTGCTATAAGGACTCTATCAGGACTATAATGACTCTATCAGCTCCATAAGGATTCTATCAGCGCTATAGGGACTCTATCAGCTCTATAAGGACTCTATCAGGACTACAAGAACTCTATCAACTCTATAAGGACTCTATCAGGACTATAATGACTCTATCAGCTCCATAAGGATTCTATCAGCTCTAAATGACTATCTTCTCCATCAGCTCTATAAGGACTCTATCAGGACTATATTTGCTCTATAAGGACCATCTTCTCTATCAGCTCTATAGGGACTCTATCAGCTCTATAAGGACTCTCTCAGCTCTATAAAGACTCTATCCAGACTGTAAGGACTCTATCAGCTCTATAAGGACTCTCTCAGGACCATAAGGACTCTATCAGCTCTATAAGGACTCTATCAGCTCTATATGGACTCTATCAGCGCTATAGGGACTCTATCAGCTCTATAAGGACTCTATCAGCACTATAGGGACTCTATCAGCTCTATAAGGACTCTATCAGCACTATAAGGACTCTATCAGCGCTATAGGGACTCTATCAGTGCTATAAGGACTCTATCAGGACTATAATGACTCTATCAGCTCCATAAGGATTCTATCAGCGCTATAGGGACTCTATCAGCTCTATAAGGACTCTATCAGGACTACAAGGACTCTATCAACTCTATAAGGACTCTATCAGGACTATAATGACTCTATCAGCTCCATAAGGATTCTATCAGCTCTAAATGACTATCTTCTCCATCAGCTCTATAAGGACTCTATCAGGACTATATTTGCTCTATAAGGACCATCTTCTCTATCAGCTCTATAGGGACTCTATCAGCTCTATAAGGACTCTCTCAGCTCTATAAAGACTCTATCCAGACTGTAAGGACTCTATCAGCTCTATAAGGACTCTCTCAGGACCATAAGGACTCTATCAGCTCTATAAGGACCATCTTCTCTATCAGCTCTATAGGGAATCTGTCAGGACTATAAGGACTCTATCCAGACTGTAAGGACTCTATCAGCTCTATAATGACCATCTTCTCTATCAGCTCTATAAGAACTCTATCAGCTCTATAAGAACTCTGTCAGGAGTATAAGGACTCTATCAGCTCTATAAGGACTCTATCAGCTCTATAAGGACTCTATCAGGACTGTAAGGACTCCATCACCTCTATAAAGACTCTCTCAGCTCTATAAGGACTCAATCAGCTCCATAATGCCTCTATCAAGACTATAAGGACGCTATCAGCTCAATTCAGACTCTATCAGCTCTTTAAGGACTCTATCAGCTCCATAAGGACTCTATAAGCGCCATAAGGACTATGTCAGCTCCATAAGGACTCTATCATGACTATAAGGACTTTCTCAGCTCCACAAGGACTCTGCCAGCTCTATCAGCTCTATCAAGCAATTAACATCTCTCAGATCAAAACTCTCTAAATGAGAGTTGCCTTCCCTTCTCCCAGTTTCAGCCTGCTCCAGTTTTAATATATTCACACACATGCTACTCTCTCTCTCTCAATTCAATTCGAGGGGCTTTATTGGCATGGGAAACATGTGTTAACATTGCCAAAGCCAGTGAAGCAGATAATATGCAAAAGGGAAATAAACAATAAAAATGAACAGTAAACATTACACTCACAGAAGTTCCAAAAGAATAAAGACATTACAAATGTCATATTAAAAATAAATACAGTGTTGTAACAATGTACAAATGGATAAAGTACGCAAGGGAAAATAAATAAGTATAAATATGGGTTGTATTTACAATGGTGTTTGTTCTTCACTGGTTGACCTTTTCTTGTTGCAACAGGCCACAAATCTTGCTGCTGTGATGGCACACTGTAGTATTTCACCCAGTAGTTATGGGAGTGTTTTGCTCACTAAATCTTCTCCCATCAGCTTTTGCTAGTCTTTTATGATTTTGCTAACTTTTCCCAACTCTCTCTCCCTCTGCTCTCTCTGAAACTTGTTTACATTGCTTGTGTTCTCTCTCCCCATCTCTCTCTCTCCTTCTGCTCTCTCTGAAACTTGTTTACATTGCTTGTGTTCTCTCTCCCCATCTCTCTCTCTCTCTCTCTCTCTCTCCTACCACCTGTGTTCTCTTGGCTGTCCCACCCATACGGGAGAGAATATCTTAAAAAAGAGATCTCAGCCTCCCCCCACCCCCCAAAACACATAAAATAAACCCCTCAATATGATCTCATTTTTGCTGCAATAACAGCCTCCACTCTTCTGGGAAGGCTTTCCACTAGATGTTGGAACATTGCTGAGGGGACTTGCTTCCATTCAGCCACAAGAGCATCAGTCGGCGTTCCAATTCATCCCAAAGGTGTTCGATGGGGTTCAGGTCAGGGATCTGTGCAGGCCAGTCAAGTTCTTCCAGAACATTTCTGAATGGACCTCACTTTGTGCACAGGGGCATTGTCATGCTGAAAAAGGTAATGGCCTTCCCCAAACTGTTGCAGGAAAGTTGGAAGCACAGAATCGTCTGGAACGTTAATGTATGCTGTAGAGTTAAGATTTCTCTTCACTGGAACTAAGGGGCCTAGCCTGAATCATGAAAAACAGCCCCAGACCATTATTCCTCCTCCACCAGACTTTACAGTTGGCACTATGCAATCGGGCAGGTAGCGTTCTCATGGCACCAAACCCAGATTGTCCGTTAGACTGCCAGATGTGTGATTCATCACTCCAGAGAACCTGTTTCCACTGCTACAGATTCCAGCTTTACACCACTCCAGCGGATGCTTGGCATTGAGCATGGTGAATTTAGGCTTATGTGAGGCTGCTCGGCCATGAAAACCCATTTCATGAAGCTCCCGACGAACAGTTGTTGTGCTGACGTTGCTTCCAGAGGCAGTATAGTGAGTGTTGCATCCGAAGACATACGATTTTTATGTGCTAAGCACTTCAGCACTCGGCTGTCCTGTTCAGTGAGCTTGTGTGGCCTACCACTTTACAGCTGAGCCATTGTTGCTCCTAGACTTTCCACTTCACAAAGACAGCACTTACAGTGGACCGGGGAAGCTCTAGCAGACATTTGACAAACTGACTTGTTGGAAAGGTAGCATCCTATGACGGTGCCACGAGGAATGTCACTGAGCTCTTCAATAAGGCCATTCTACTGCCAATGTTTGTCTATGGAGATTGCATGGCTGTGTGCTCAATTTCATATACCTTTCAGCAACGGGTCCCAATAGCCGAATCCATTAATATACTTTTGTATATACAGCACACTTGGAAAGTATTCAGACCACCAATACTTTTCACATTTTGTGACGTTACAGCCATATTCTACCCCCCCCCCCCATCAATCTACACACAATACCTCATAATAACAAAGCAAAAAAACGTTTTGTTTTTGTGTGCAAATTTATGAAAAATGTCAATCTGAAACATCACATTTACATACGTATTCAGTCCCTTCGCTCAGTACTTTGTTGAAGGACGTTTTGCAGCGATTGCAGCCTCCAGTCTTCTTGGATTTGTGGAGTTTCTCCCATTCTTCTCTGCAGATCCTCTCAAGCTCTGTCAGGTTGGATGAGGAGTGTTGCTGCACAGCTATTTTTAGGTCTCTCCAGAGATGTTTGATCGGGTTGAAGTCCGGGCTCTGGCTGGGCCACTCAAGGACATTTAGAAACTTGTCACGAAGCCACACCGGCGTTGTCTTGGCTGTGTGCTTGGGGTCGTTATCCTGCTGGAAGATGAACATAGCCCCAGTCTGAGGTCCTGAGCTCTCTGGAGCAGGTTATCATCAAGGATCTCTCTGCTCCGTTCATCTTTCACTCGATCCTGACCAGTCTACTGGTCACTGCCGCTGACAGCATGATGCTGCCATGATTCTGCCACCACCATGCTTTACCGTAGAGATCGTGGCAGGTTTCCTCCAAACGTGATGCTTGGAATTCAGGCCAAAGAGTTACATTTTGGTTTCATCAGACCAGAGAATCTTGTTTCTATGAAAAGCCAACTGACATTTACTCCTGAGGTGCTGACTTGTTGCACCCTCGACAACTACTGTGATTATTATTATTTGATCATGCTGGTCATTTATGAACATTTGAACAGCTTGGCCATGTTCTGTTATAATCTCCACCCGGCATAGCCAGAAGAGGACTGGCCACCCCTCATAGCCTGGTTCCTCTCTAGGTTTCTTCCTAGGTTTTGGCCTTGCTAGGGAGTTTTTCCTAGCCACCGTGCTTCTACACCTGCATTGCTTGCTGTTTGGGGTTTTAGGCTGGGTTTCTGTACAGCACTTTGAGATATCAGCTGATGTAAGCAGGGCTATATAAATACATTTGATTTGTTTCTCGTTGTCTGAATGTCCTTTAGGTAAATTCCAAAAGGGCTGTCATGTGCTTTTTACTGAGGAGTGGCTTCCGTCTGGCCACTCTACCATAAAGGCCTGATTGGTGGAGTGCTGCACAGACAGAAGTTCTCCCATCTCCACAGAGAAACTCTGGAGCTCTGTTAGAGTGACCATCAGGATCTTGGTCACCTCCCTGACCAAGGCCCTTCTCCCCCGATTGCTCAGTTTGGCCGGGCGGCCAGCTCTAGAAAGAGTCTTCGTGGTTCCAGACTTCTTCCATTTAAGAATGATGGAGGCCACTGTGCTGTGTTCTTGGGGACCTTCAATGCTGCAGCAATTTGTGGGACCTTATATAGACAGGTGTGTATCTTTCCAAATCATGTCCAATCAATTGAATTTTCCAATCAAGTTTTAGGTACATCTCAAGGAAGATAAATGGAAACAAGACGCACCTGAGCTCAAATTTTGATTCTCATAGCAAAGGGTCCGAATACTTATGTAAATAAGTAAATATGTAATATCCTGTTCTCACTTTGTCATTATGGGATATTCCGTGTGGAATGATGAGATTCTATATTGTTTTAATCCATTTTAGAATAAGGCTGTAACGTAACAAAATGTAGAAAAAGAGAAAGGGTCTGAATACTTTCCGAGTGTACTTTATTGAAGAAAAAGGTACTTAATGTGACTGTGATATATGGTAGTGTAATGTGTGCGTACTGGCGTCAGAGAAGTCAGGCGCAGGAGAGCAAAGACTGTGTTACAACGGTGCAGTTTAATAATACAAATCACAGTGAACCAAAACAATAAATAAATACAATGGGGACGAAACCCTTCGCACGCCAGGCATAACGGGCACAAACTCTTACAATCAACAATCCCGGACAAGGACATGAGGGGGAACAGAGGGTTAAATACACAACAATAAATTATGGAATTGGAAACAGGTGTGTGGGAAGACAAGACAAAACAAATGGAAAATGAAAGGTGGATCGGCGATGGCTAGAAGGCCGGCGACGCCGACCGCCGAACAAGGAGAGGGACCGACTTCGGTGGTAGTCGTGACAGGTAGTCCTGCCTAGCTATCTTAAGATGAATGTACTAACTGTAAGTCTCTCTGCGTTTGCTAAATGACTGCAATGTAAGTGTAAAATAAAGCAGCCCGGTGGCTAGAGGCTAGAGTTTCACCATCAGGATAGGGAAATAATTAGAAATTTGACTGATTGGATAGAAAGCTGTCTAGAAAACTGTCAGTTTAAAAAAAAAAGTATATTGGAAAGTTAACTCCTTTAGGAGAATATTTGAAAGCTCTAATACTATTTGAAGCCTGCTCCAGACCCTCCTAAATCCTTGTTTAACTCCATAGAATGATCTGGGGGGACTGAGCGAGAGAAGCTGTGGGTTAAATAGATCATACAGACAGCTGAAGTATGATACAGGGCTTTTGACTCTGCCACTCTCCGTTTCTCTATCTCCCTAGTTCTCCATCGATCTCCCATTTTTCTTTGTCTCTGTTGAGATGCTGTGTCCAAATCCCTGCTGTTGACTTTCATCACTGGGGATATGAGGAGGACAAGAGGATGGGAGGAGAGGAGAATGAGAGGACAAGAGGATGGGAGGAGAGGAGAATGAGAGAAGGACAAGAGGATGGGAGGAGAGAAGGATAGGAGGATGAGAGGAGGATAGGAGAGAGGGATAGGAGGGAGAATAGGAGGATGGGTGGAGAGGAGAAGAGAATGAGAGGAGGATGGGAGGAGAGAAGGATAAGAGGATGAGAGGAGGATAGGAGGAGAGAGGGATAGGAGGTAGGATAGGAGGATGGGAGGAGAGAAGTATAAGAGGATGAGAGGAGAGGAAAAGAGGATGAGAGGAGGATAGGAGGAGAGAGGGATATGAGGGAGGATAGGAGGATGGGAGGGGAGAAGGATAAGAGGATGGGAGGAGAGGAAAAGAGGATGAGAGGAGGATGGGAGGATATGAGGAGAAGAGAATGGGAGGAGAGGAGAAGAGAGGGATAGGAGGGAGGATAGGAGGATGGGAGGAGAGGATGAAGAGAATGAGAGGAGGATGGGAGGATATGAGGAGAGAGGGATAGGAGGGAGGATAGGAGGATGGGAGGAGAGAAGGATAAGAGGATGGGAGGAGAGGAAAATAGGATGAGAGGAGGATGGGAGGATATGAGGAGAAGATAATGGGAGGAGAGGAGAAGAGAGGGATAGGAGGGAGGATAAGGAGGATGGGAGGAGAGAAGGATAAGAGGATGAGAGGAGGATGGGAGGATAGGAGGAGAGAAGGATAGGAGGATGAGAGGAGGATAGGAGGAGAGAGGGATAGGAGGGAGAATAGGAGGATCGGTGGAGAGGAGAAGAGAATGAGAGGAGGATGGGAGGAGAGAAGGATAAGAGGATGAGAGGAGGATAGGAGGAGAGAGGGATAGGAGGGAGGATAGGAGGATGGGAGGAGAGAAGTATAAGAGGATGGGAGGAGAGGAAAAGAGGATGAGAGGAGGATGGTAGGATATGAGGAGAAGAGAATGGGAGGAGAGGAGAAGAGAGGGATAGGAGGGAGGATAGGAGGATGGGAGGAGAGAAGTATAAGAGGATGAGAGGAGAGGAAAAGAGGATGAGAGGAGGATAGGAGGAGAGGGGGATAGGAGGGAGGATAGGAGGATGGGAGGAGAGAAGGATAAGAGGATGGGAGGAGAGGAAAAAAGGATGAGAGGAGGATGGGAGGATATGAGGAGAAGAGAATGGGAGGAGAGGAGAAGAGAGAGATAGGAGGGAGGATAGGAGGATGGGAGGAGAGGAGAAGAGAATGAGAGGAGGATGGGAGGATAGGAGGAGAGAGGGATAGGAGGGAGGATAGGAGAATGGGAGGAGAGGGGAATAGGAGTGAGGATAGGAGGATGGGAGGAGGGAAGGATAAGGGGGTTGGGAGGATATGAGGAGAGAGGGATAGGAGGGATAGGAGGATGGGAGGAGAGAAGGATAGGAGGATGGGAGGAGAGGAAAGGAAAAGAGGATGAGAGGAGGATAGGAGGATGGGAGGAGAGAGGGATAGGAAAGGGAAGATGAAGAAGAGGAAGAGTAGTCTTAGCAGGACCATTGATCTTAGCAGGACCATTAGTCTTAGCAGGACCATTAGTCTTAGCAGGACCATTAGTCTTAGCAGGACCACTAGTCTTAGCAGGACCTTCTGTCTTAGCAGGACCACTAGTCTTAGCAGGACCACTAGTCTTAGCAGGACCATTAACCTTAGCAGGACCATTAGTATTAACAGGACCATTAGTCTTAGCAGGACCATTAGTCTTAGCAGGACCATTAGTCTGAGCAGGACCATTAGTCTTAGCAAGACCGTTAGTCTTAGCAGGACCATTAGTCTTAGCAGGACCATCACTAGCCGTCTATATACAGTACATTCCCCATGCATGTGGCAGGGGGTCGGTAGCTTAGTGGTTAGAGTGTTGGACTAGTAACCGGAAGTTTGCAAGATCGAATCCCCAAGGTAAAAATCTGTCGTTCTGCCCCTGAACAAGGCAGTTAAACCCACTGTTCCTAGGCCATCATTGAAAATAAGATTTTTTTCTTAACTGACTTGCCAAGTTAAAAAAAATAAAGTTAAAAAAAAATAATTAAAAAGTACTTGAACACTGGTCACTTCATATATTGTTTATGTACTTTTGTTTACTCACTGTGTATGTAAATACTGTATTCTCTACATAGCTCATCCTAATATACCTACTACTCTAAGTAACATTTTATTTTCTGTCTATACACACTACGTATATATATTCTCCATTCTAACACGGCTGACTATAATATATCTCCTTTTGGATTGTTAAATTGGACTCATTCTGGCGTTTCATAATTTCTTGTTGAGATTCTATTGCCCCGTTGGAGCAAGTAACAAGCATTTTTTCTGCACCTGCTGTAACACCTGCAAATCTGTGTACGCCAGCAATAAACTTTGATTCGATTTATTTTGGCCCCTTGTTGCAGGGGGACTTATGTGTGCGTGACACTGTTGCACTATTTTTTTTTTCAGAAGCGTTGGCTGAAGCAGGCTTGAACTTTTGTGCAGAATTTACCGAAATATATTTTTTTAATGTAGTACACATGAAATAACACTTCATAGTAATACAAATGATTTAATAAATGTTAATAACAAATAAAAAATAAAAACAGGAACTGCATTACACATTTCAGAAAATATAATTCAACATAGAGGATGAGATCAGCATTCAACAAGGAAGTGACTTTTAACACCGTGAAAAAAACATGAACATTAAATATGTATTTGCTTTAAGCATCAAGTGGTCTTTTCACTCAAACTGAACAAAATTGGATTGTCTTGAATAAGCCAAAATTAAGAAACCGTCTCTCAGTTCGACTCTGTAATGATTTTAGGTCGACGTCAAACTCGGTCCGGCAAAGTTTACATGGCCACCCATCAAAATGATGTACAGGAGATAATACTTGGCCATAATCTGGAGGCTAAATATGCTTTGTTTTTTTCTACTGAATTGCTATTTAAACAAATCTCCTGATGAGAAAAAACACAGGTGAACAATGGGTACAGTATAGAGGGATGATTGTCACATTCAACAGGAATCAATAACAATATCAGTCATTGTTCTTATATAGCAGAGATCAGAGGGCCCGGGAACATCATTACAAATCATTTGTAGACTGCAAAGTGACTGCAAGAAGCCACAAACAGATACCATATTTGACAAACACTTTATCACTTTTACATTTATATATATGATCACATATTTCTCTCGATTATGCATGGGGAATACTTTGGAATAGATTTTCGAAAATAACATAATTTGGAGCTGATTTGCTGGTGGGTTTTAATTTTTTTTTTTTTTATGTCCAACAATTTAAAACTTATTTTAATATTTTTTTTTTCGGGGGGGGGGACCCTGTTATACAGGAAACAGGTAATGTCATACAGTGATCTCCAAAAGTATTGGGACAGTAACACATTTGTTGTTGTTTTCACTCTGTTCTCCAGCACTTTGGATTGGAAAACAAATACAATGAGGTTAAATTGCAGACTGTCAGCTTTCATTTGAGGGTATTTTACAATCGTATCGGATAAACTGTTTAGAAATTACAGCACTTTGTGTACATAGTTCCCCCCCCCCCCCCCCCCCCCCCCCATTTTATTGGACCAAAAGTATTGGGACAAATTCACTTATATGTGTATTAAAGTAGTAGAAGGTGTAGTATTTGGTCCCATATTCATAGCACAGTAATGACTACGTCAAGCTAGTGACTCTACACATTTGTTGGATGCATTTGCTGTTTGCTTTGGTTGTGTTTCAGATTATTTTGTGCCCAACCTAAATTAATGATAAATAATGTATTGTGTCAAAAAAAAGGTTCACCTGATATGGATGAAAATACCCTAAAATTAAAGCTGACAGTCTGCAATTGAACCTCAGTCATTGTTTCATTTACAGAGTACAGAGTACAGAGCCAAAACAACAACAACAAATCAATCAACCAATCAAATGTATTTATATAGCCCTTCTTACATCAGCTGATATCTCAAAGTGCTGTACAGAAACCCAGCCTAAAACCCCAAACAGCAAGCAATGCAGATGCAAATATCACTGTCCCAATACTTCTGGAACTCACTGTATATAAGGGGAGCATAGCGGTCACATAATGGAATCATTTTAGCACAACAAAACATTGTGTACAGTCTTCAAACACTGTGGGTGTAGAAAAGCAGAAAAATCTCTTGCTTTCGCGCCAAGAGTGTTTAATAATTGACTAATCTGTCAGACTAACCAGTGACGTTATCAATAACAACACAAAGGTAAGAGAAGACCAGCTTCATCAAGTTTGACTCTCAACCAGGGAGGGAGTGTCTCTACATTAAGTCTGGAGTCTATAGTGCAGTCAGAATAAAACAGTGCAGGTCATAAGGAGGGATGAGGTGGGAAGGGGTGAGGTGGGGAGGGATGAGGATGGGATAGGTGAGGAGGGGATGGGGTGGGGAGGGGTGAGGATGGGATGAGGGGGGAAGGGGTGAGGTAGGGAGGGGTGAGGAGGGGATGGGTGAGGAGGGGTGAGGTAGGGAGGGGTGGAGGTGATGAGGTGGGGAGGGGTGAGGATGGGATGGGTGAGGAGGGGATGAGGTAGGGAGGGGTGGAGGTGATGAGGTGGGGAGGGGTGAGGATGGGATGGGTGAGGAGGGGATGGGGTGGGTAGGGGTGAGGATGGGATGAGGTGGGGAGGGGTGAAGAGGGGTGAGGATGGGATGGGTGAGGAGGGGATGAGGTAGGGAGGGGTGGAGGGGATGAGGTGGGGATAAGGTGGGGAGGGGTGAGCAGGGGATGAGGTGGGGAGGGGTGAAGATGGGTGAGGTGAGGAGGGGATGAGGTGGAGAGGGGTTAGGAAGGGTGAGGAGGGGTGAGGATGGGAGGGAGGGGCTGAGGTGGGGTGTGTTGAGGAGGATGGGTGTGTTGAGGATGGGTGAGGTAGGGTGAGGATGGATGAGGATAGAGGGCATTTCCTACTTCCATCTGTCTGGCTTGGGGCTTTTGTCTTGTCTGAGTTCTATCAGAGTGCCAGGATGCTGTGGCTCCACAACCTGGAGGATGTCTGGAGCCGTAGTGCAGTGTGGGCTATAGCCGTGTCACCTGAGAGCTGAGGTTTAATCAACCAGCTCAGTCTTCCTCTTCCACATATGTAGAAGGGAACCAGCCCACCTGCCAACAATAAAAACACTTCACTGTAAAATGGAAATCATATGGAAAAGATCACTGACACAAAATCCATTATCATCTAAACAAAGATCAGGAACGTTGGATTCACCGGCAGGGAGAACATGACCTTTCACAGACGGAAGGAAGTCATGTTTCAATTAAAGTGGGATGAAAGACTCCCCCTGCTGTTGACCTCCCCTGTCCACCAGAGATATAAACTCACCCTGCTGTTGACCTCCCCTGTCCACCAGAGGTATAAACTCACCCTGCCGTTGACCTCTCCTTCCACCAGAGGTATAAACTCACTCTGCCATTGACCTCTCCCTTCCACCAGAGATATAAACTCACCCTGCCGTTGATCTCTCCCTTCCACCAGAGATATAAACTCACCCTGCCGTTGACCTCTCCCTTCCACCAGAGATATAAACTCACCCTGCCGTTGACCTCTCCCTACCACCAGAGATATAAACTCACCCTGCTGTTGACCTCCCCTGTCCACCAGAGATATAAACTCACCCTGCCGTTGACCTCTCCCTTCCACCAGAGATATAAACTCACCCTGCCATTGACCTCTCCCTTCCACCAGAGATATAAACTCACCCTGCCGTTGATCTCTCCCTTCCACCAGAGATATAAACTCACCCTGCCGTTGACCTCTCCCTTCCACCAGAGATATAAACTCACCCTGCCGTTGACCTCTCCCTTCCACTAGAGATATAAACTCACCCTGCCGTTGATCTCTCCCTTCCACCAGAGATATAAACTCACCCTGCCGTTGACCTCTCCCTACCACCAGAGATATAAACTCACTCTGCCGTTGACCTCTCCTTCCACCAGAGATATAAACTCACCCTGCCGTTGACCTCTCCCTTCCACCAGAGATATAAACTCACCCTGCCGTTGATCTCTCCCTACCACCAGAGATATAAACTCACCCTGCCGTTGACCTCTCCTTCCACCAGAGATATAAACTCACCCTGCCGTTGACTTCTCCCTTCCACCAGATATATAAACTCACCCTGCTGTTGACCTCCCCTGTCCACCAGAGATATAAACTCACCCTGCCGTTGACCTCTCCCTACCACCAGAGATATAAACTCACCCTGCCGTTGACCTCTCCTTCCACCAGAGATATAAACTCACCCTGCCGTTGACCTCTCCCTACCACCAGAGATATAAACTCACCCTGCCGTTGACCTCTCCCTTCCACCAGAGATATAAACTCACCCTGCCGTTGACCTCTCCCTTCCACCAGAGATATAAACTCACCCTGCCGTTGACCTCTCCCTTCCACCAGAGATATAAACTCACCCTGCCGTTGACCTCTCCCTTCCACCAGAGATATAAACTCACCCTGCTGTTGACCTCCCCTGTCCACCAGAGATATAAACTCATCCTGCCGTTGACCTCTCCCTACCACCAGAGATATAAACTCACCCTGCCGTTGACCTCTCCTTCCACCAGAGATATAAACTCACCCTGCCGTTGACCTCTCCCTACCACCAGAGATATAAACTCACCCTGCCGTTGACCTCTCCCTTCCACCAGAGATATAAACTCACCCTGCCGTTGACCTCTCCCTTCCACCAGAGATATAAACTCACCCTGCCGTTGACCTCTCCCTTCCACCAGAGATATAAACTCACCCTGCTGTTGACCTCCCCTGTCCACCAGAGATATAAACTCACCCTGCCGTTGACCTCTCCTTCCACCAGAGGTATAAACTCACTCTGCCGTTGACCTCCCCTGTCCACCAGAGATATAAACTCACTCTGCCGTTGACCTCCCCTGTCCACCAGAGATATAAACTCACTCTGCCGTTGACCTCCCCTGTCCACCAGAGATATGAACTCACCCTGCCGTTGACCTCTTCCTTCCACCAGAGATATAAACTCACCCTGCCGTTGACCTCTCCTTCCACCAGAGATATAAACTCACCCTGCCGTTGA